>NW_020173697.1:884959-898045 GCF_003031525.2 Neophocaena asiaeorientalis asiaeorientalis
AAAACTGATGACCAGAGCACAACTTTTTTTTTTTCTTTTTTGTTTTTCTTACAATTGTCTTGTTTTGTTTTTTAACATCTTTATTGGGGTATAATTGCTTTACAATGGTGTGTAAGAGCACAACTTATTTTAACAACGTGGATTAGGGAATGGTTGTGTCAGTCCCCACAGTGAGAGAGGATCCTCAGGTTTGCTGGATGGAATCCACCCTGAGCGCCCTCACCTGTGGGTACAGGGACGCTTAAACAGCAGCACAGTTAAGCTGCAAGGCGCTGAATGCAATGAAACCAGAGCGCTACCTCTGCACTCCATTCACAAAAGCCAACTGATGGTAATTAATTCATGATTAGTTCATTTCAGCTAATATACGAGCCTAAGCTTTTGCTGAATGATGTAATATTTCAAAAGTAGGACTGTGCCATGAAATTTATTGAACTTCCCGAAATCACCAATGTAATTGTTTTTGCTGTTCACATATTAGGCGCAGTCTCCAGGGGAAAAGCTGATTCTTCTCATATAAGACTCTTTCCCCCCGAGTTTGAAAGTCTGTCATCTTTCTCAATGTACTCACTTCATTAAATAGTTTACAGCTTGCAAGAGGGTCACAAAGTCTGGGTAACAAAATGACTGTCCGGACAGATTTAGACAATAAAACCACCAGATCGTTATATAAATGTTTTTCTCAGAGGCCGTTTCTGAAACACATACTAAATGCAAATATTGAAACACCTGCATGCCAAGCACAATTCTTTTAACAGATGTTAATCCCTGTGCATTTAACCAATGGATTTAGATCACATAAATATAACACACCCCCTTCAGACCATCTTGGAAAACTACCAATCACCTTATTTCACTCTGACTAAGAAACTATTACTCTCTACATCATAATTTTGATTTTATGGTTTATAATGGGACTATCTAAAACAGCAAGTAAAAAATACAAAAAGTCAACTTGAGACTCAGGCAAAGCCCCTATATGTAAGTTATCTACTTTTAGTGTGGAAAATTTACAAAGATTGATAGGGTTACAAAATTTAATGCTTTTTCTTCGTTGCCCTGAAGAATGAGATTCTTCATTTAATCCATCAGTAATCAGCATAGTCCACTGAAGGGTAGTCATCTTTTTTCCTCCATTTCGGAGTCCTGGTGGGTAACCTGGCTCATAGTTAAAATCGTCCCATATCCCTTGGGTCACTCCCTACTTGGGGGATGCTCTAAGGGCTGTTTTTTTTTAAACAGATTTTATTTTTTAGAGCACTTTTAGGTTCACAGCAAAATTGAGTGGAAGGTACAGAGATTTTCCATCTAACCCCCTCCCCCATGCCACACACAGCCTCCCCCATCATCATCCCCCACCCGAGGGCTACATTTGTTACCACTGATGAACCTACAACACACATCATAACCACCCAGAGTCCATCGTTTACATTAGGGTCCACTCTTGACCTTGTATTATACATTCTACGGGTTTGAATAAACGTACAATGACATGTATCCACCATTATAGTACATACAGAATTGTTTCATTGCCCTAAACATCTGCTGTTCTCTGCCGATTCATCCCTCGGCCAACTCTGCTCTTTTTAATTCTTCTTCAATCATCTCCCCACTTTTCCAGCCTCAAATCTTCCTTACAGCTCAATTGTTTAATAATAATGAAAATTACCATTTTGGGGCCCAACTGTATGTACCAGATGTACATCCGCTGGGTGCTTGACATCCATTACGTCATTTAATTCTCAAATATTCCAAGAAGTGGGCTTTATTTTCCACATTTACTGATAACTCTGCAAACTCATGTAATTTAACCTGACTCAGTGCTTAAGTGGTGCAGTCCGGATTTTAACCAAGCCCCAAAGCCTATGATGCCCGCTAGGCTAAAGTGCCTCTCACGCATCTATAAAATCATGGTCTATAGGCGAGACTTCTAATTCCGTTTTAAAACATATTTTGCTTTTTTATAGATATGCAGAAAAAAAGGAAAAGTATTTACTTCGGTTCCTGACTTATTTCAAGTACACATGCTTGGTCTCATTCTCTGCTTCTGTACCAGAAGCCAGGCTGACAAGACTCGCCCAGTGCAGATACCTAGCTAATTTTCAGCAAACATGGACTTGTCGCTTGATTAATTAGTATCGACATGGGTTGTGCTCACCCACAGTTTTGCCTTCCACCGTGCTGCCACCTGTTTTCTTCACAGTGCTGGCCCTATTTAGGCAAAAAGCTCCTGGGTAAAAGTAGAGCCACCCTTGTCTCATGAGAGTCCCTTCCATCCCTTACGTTTAATCAGAGATAAATCAACACGAGTCACCAACACACCGTGCTTAAATTCCAGTAGAGCCAAGCCAAGATTTGGCTGGAGAATCTTGGCATGCTACAGCTATGAAATCATAAAAACTTTCAGATTCTTAGTTAGGAATTCTGTTTCTTTGCACATTGTAGCATGACAAATTGGAAAGTATGGGCAATTATTTTTCATTTTGTTACCATGGACAATCTTTCCAACTATGGCCCTTTCATATATATGAAAGGACCACATATTTCATCTATACATACCATCTACAATATTGAGTGCTATAGTAGTACAAAATAAGCTCCAAAAGTGGTTTCTGCTCTCCAATACCCTAGACCCTCCTTGAGAAAAAAATGTTGACTCATATGAAACCATTAGAAACAGGGAAGTATATATTAGAAGACTAATAACAAAATCTTGGTAGAGGTTACAATGAAAATCCAGAGAGAGATAAGATTTCTCTAAAATGCAAGGGTACAAATGAACTTATCTACAAAACAGAAATAGAGTCACAGATGTAGAAAACAAACTTACGGTTACCAGGGTTGATGGGGGGGAGGGATAAATTGGGAGATTGGGATTGACACACACACACTGCTATATATAAAACAGATCACTAATATAAGGACCTACTGTAGAGCCCAGGGAACCCTAGTCAATACCCTGTACTGGCCTATATGGGAAAAGAATCTAAAAAAGAGTGGATAGATGTATATGTATAACTGATTCACTCTGCTGTACAGCAGAAAGTAACACAATATTGTAAATCAACTCTACTCCAATAAAAATTTAAAAAAATAAAATATAGGCACGAAGAAGCCTGAAAAAAACAAAGTAGCTCTGAAAATTTTCATTTTCAGGGACGCATAGTATTTGAGGAGATATAAGGGTGTGACAGCACTGTTGTGAGACAGTAGGTCTGTCACATTTCTGCGTTTCTTAGAAGCAGAGGCGCTAATTTCCACTGTTCCTAACTGAGGGTGTTTGCATAACTAACTACCTTGGAAGACAGAGATAAATGTCTTTCTCTGGGGCAAAGGAGCGGCATGCTCACTGCCCATGATAAAATATTGAACTAGCCGGGCTCCTCAAGCTCAGGGTTCCTCTCCTGTAATGCAACCCGGGAACTGTGCGGGCATCCGTAGCCCGCTTTATGTGGCCGGGTGGGAACTGGAGCCCGGGATACTCCAGCTGCTGCTGTTGCTGTGAGTCACTTGTCGGCTTGCCAGTAGGGTAAAATGTCAGACCCTTCCCAATTCCTAACAGGGAGGTCTGAGACCGCGGCCACCGTCCTCGGGACAGGAATACCCAGGAGGAAAGAGAAGAAGATGTGAGTCTGGCTCCCTGGAGTTCTAAACAGCATCACTGGAGTTGGCCCTTATAACTGAACTAAGAGTGAACCAGCCAGATTCTAGAACTGCATTCATTCCAGCCCAGATCTAAACTGACTACACTGTGAGAGGAAGTTTTTTTCCAGGTTCCATTTAATGGAATGGAATAATCCATTTAGTTACGTTATCTGCGGCAGGAAAGGATCAATTCACTTCCCTAAAAATGGCTACCAGGACAAGACGGGACTTAACAAAAGCTTTGACCCTCTGTGACTTTTACTGCTCAAAATAATGGGGAAAAGGGCACCGAAATGTTTGTCTAGTTTCTTCTCGGTGAATTAAATTTAGACTTTACTAGTCATGGTTCCCTTTCCAAGTCAGTCACGGGAAGTTCAGAGCCAAGCACAACTCGGCTTTATTCACTTTGGCCTGAGTTGTTCGGCTCTGATTCTCCCCAGCCTTGATCTCCATGTTATGTTTCCTCTGTCTGGACTTCGTATTCATGCATACTTTTAACCTTACTTTACACATTCATGTGCATCACCTCAAATCTTTTCTGGAATGGGGTAGACTATGAACTAGTCAATAATCGTTTATTAATGATCGAAATGATTAGGCAAGCTTTGCTGAATCTATTAACTGCTTGTGAAAAGTTTCACCTCCTTTTCTCCATATTCTTCCAAAGGAAGAAGTGGAAATTCAGTCAGATGCACTCAACGTGACTGCACACTTTGACTTCTAGATGCTGCAAAATAATTTTTTGCTCATTCCGCAGACAGTCCAGGAGCCAGGAGAGGGGAAAAGGAGGTCAGCGTGAAACAACCTCGGTTCTTCCCCAAAGTTTCCCATGATTGTGGAGAGACAGCATGCCCTCCAGACCATGTCTAGATGCCGTAGACATCTAGACCTCAACGACTGTACGTACATAAAAGTGTACAGAGAAGGGGCTTCTCAATTACTTGTCATTACCCGGGCTGATGGCATCACATCAGTAACGTGTCCCGCTAAATTGTACTTTTCACCTTCAAGTCCCTTTACAGGCATTATCTAAAATTTGTTGATGCAAAGTACCACCTGGTTTAATTAAGTGGAAGTAATTCAGGGCAGGGAATGGTGCCTGGACGATTGGAAGATGCTTTCCAAATGTTGTTCTTCCAATGGAAGTATGTGGAGTCTGTAAAATAACAATAATTATTCCAGCACCATAAATCAAGCTAAAATATTTGTTTCCAGAAATGTCCAGTAGGACGAACACCTTCCAGACCTAAGTCATCTCAACAAAGTCCAGCTGTCTGCCGTAACACTGGAATTTCTGTGTTTCTCTCTTTTTTTTTTTTTTAAATGAGAAACCACCTTTGGAAGCAGGAATGATAGGTGAGATTTACAACATCATATTTAAGAACCTAGGAAAAGGATAAAGAAGAGAAGGATGACTGTAATGCTTTGAAAAAATCATTTTTTAATTTTACTTAGAATGATCTCTAAAATGTAATGGAGTATGCAAATATAAGGGATGCAGGGTTGAGGGTGCGGGGTGTGATAGAAGGTAGGAAAGAACTCTGTTTTTAACCATTTTGTACAAGACATAAAAACAGATGTGAAGAGAGAATCCATTTAAGTTTTTTCCCATAATCAAAAAGCTAAGATTACACCTATTGAGGGTAGTAGTTCACTGCAGAGGATCCAATCCCATAGATTGAATCAGCCAAAACTGGGTGCCATTACTTCCTCTCTGTGCTCCTGACATGTTACTTAAACTCTCTAAGCCTCAGTTTCCTCATCAGCAAAATAGAGCTGGAAGGATCTTGTAAAGCACACATGACATGATACCCAGAAAGCACACAGAAATGGCCTGGCACACGCGAGACTCCACAAGTGGTAAATTTTGTTATTAATACTTTATTATTTAAGGATAAAATGTACCGCAACAATACAGTGCCAGATACAGTCTCTATTTGTGATTTAATGGCTATACAGTTAAGCCTATGTTATAGGCAGAAGTCTTCTCTGTTTTCCACGGTGCCTACATAAATCTGACTGGGATACGCTTACAGAGACCTAACTTTTTCAGACCACTAAAGTTGCATTGAATACTAAAAATGTGACATGGCCTTGTATTTCCCAGTAAATATTGGAAGGCTGGGTTTGTCACTTTGTCTCTATTATACCAACTTCACTAATTTAAACAAATGACAAATCTTCTAAGTAGAGCCTTCCTGGAGATTCCCAAATGCAGATAACACATTCTGAAAGTTTCTCGAACGTTCAGCACCGTGCTTAATTTTGATTATTTATCACACGTCTCAATAGACATTTCAATATAGTCGATCTTGATATTCTACAAATAAGACACATTAAAGCTATAGGTGCTGTGTTTTAAGAAAATCCAAGAAGCAAGTTGTTTTCATAAAACCTGACTGGATGACCAAATTAACTACAGCATTAATGCTACCTATTTTTCCACTGTGAAGTAGTTATGTTTAAAGATATATGATTTCGTCAAAACTGATCACTGCAACCAATTTCAATCATATATTAAAAGATACATATAGGGCTTCCCTGGTGGCGCAGTGGTTGAGAGTCCGCCTGCCGATGCAGGGGACACGGGTTCGTGCCCCGGTCCGGGAAGATCCCACATGCCGCGGAGCAGCTGGGCCCGTGAGCCACGGCCGCTGGGCCTGCGCGTCCGGAGCCTGTGCTCCACAACGGGAGAGGCCACAACAGTGAGAGGCCCGCGTACCGCAAAAAAAAAAAAATGCAGTGGTGCTTATTATACAACAGCACTTGATCTAAAAAGCTGCAAAGGAACTGAAAATTAGTGGCAGAAGTCACCGTTACTTGAAAACCAATCCATAATTAAAATGAAATAGTTCTGAATTTCAATATGTCAATGAGAATAAATGGTTCTGTTTAGAAATTTTATATTTACAAATAATGTAACAGGACCAAGCAATTATAGAAACTGAGAAAATATGTAATTGCCTATTAATTAATTAAAGACTGTGGCCACTCTGTGGATTATGAAACCTCTGTTTTCTCCTCTTCCATGTGGCTAACTGCCTTTGGGTGGCCTCCCCAACATGAATTGGTTGTAGCCTGATGTCAGGGATCCACACATTTTCTATCCAGGGCCAGAAGTACATAAGTTAAGCTTCACAAGCCATACAGCCACTGTTACAAGTACTCAGTTCTGCTATCCTGCATGAATGCAGGTGTAGACAATATTCACGGACAACACACAACCAAAAGGATGTGGCTGTGTTCCAATAAAATGTTATAGAAACAGGTATCTGACAGATCAGTTGACCCCCCGTCTTCCTTCTGCAGAGAAGATGCTGTTCTTACTCTCTGATTAAGTCAAGGAAGGAAAAGGAAATACATATGCAGCATAGACCTGACCCAGATGTTCTCTCAAATATCTGAAGATCAAGATGAAGAACTGGCTTAGACCAACTGAGGTCTCATTGAGGTGACCATCCACCTCAGATGTAAAAGTAGTCCTAATCTCATGATAAGTCTTGCTGCTGGAAGATTTCTTTGCTCTTTGGATGTGTAGATCCCACAAAGATATATTTAAAAGCTATTTCTGAGGCCTTTCCTCAAAGAGAATATTTCTGGAAAGCATGAAGATTGTTTACTTTCTAACTCAAGGGGCTCCTTTCTACAAGTGACAGTCAGAAAGCGTTAAACTTGCGCTCAATCTGTTATTATTTTAAGCTTGGAAAAGACAAAATTCAAACAGTGGCACATAGAAAGGAAACACCACGGGCAAATGTTTTTTTACTTAATGAGAACTAAGTGTCGCTCTAACTGAAATTTGGTTGGAACTAGAGTATTCTCATAAAAGCAATATAAGGTAGGAGTATGCCCGTGTTTTCACACACCCGTTCATTTATTTTCTCCACAAATATGTACATCAAGTGCTTACTCTGTGCCAGCACCATTCGGGCACTGGGAACACAGTCACGTGAAAACAGACCTTACATTCCAGTTGGAGGAGACAGAAGACAAAGTGAAAATGTGAAATGTATGATGTATGAGATGATGATAAGTACCTAGAAAAAAGCAAAGTAGGGAAGGAGAGTAGGAAATACACCGTCTGGGAGCTACAATTTCACAGAAAACAGCTGGGGAAATCCTCACAGAGAATGTAATATTGGAGTCCAGACCTGAAGACAGTGCGGGAATAAGCCAGGTACAGGAAGAAGAGTGGTCCAGACAGAGGGAACAGCAAGTACAAACACCCTGAGGTGAGAGGGTCCCCGATCTGTTGGAGAAACAGCAAGGAGGCCAGTGCAGGGAACGTATAGCGAGAAAGGAGGGTGGAGGGAGACTCAGTAACAGAGATGATGGGACAGGACGGGGAAGGAGAGTAGGCAGACTGCCTTACAGGGTTTTAACAGAGGAATGACCTTTTCATGGATCGTTCTGGCCCCTGTGTTGAGAACAGACTGAAAGAGAGTCAAGGACAGAAGTGGGAAAACCAGTTAGGAGGATATTGCAGTAACCAGGTGAACTACGTGGTGGCTTGGACCAAGATGCTAGCAGTAGAGATATTCCTATATGTTTCCCAGAATAAATACATTCCTAGAGTGGACCTGGAAAGAAACAGGGAGATGGTCTAAAACACAATCTTGGTGCCATTCAGCATCCTTCGTTTAGTGAGGGATCCGAGAGGGGCTTTAGGGATGGCGAAGGGAGCGGGTCTGAGAGCCACATGTAGTATCTCGTAGGGTTTTTCTCTGCACTATCAGAAATTCCATGCTGATAACATTCAGCCTGAGCACGCGAGGAAAAGGCCCCTTACACTCACTATCTGTTTCTGGAGGGAAGTGCAGACTCCGGCATTTGTAATTCAATCTGCCTGGGTCCGTCACCACTTCACTTCTTCACCACCTGCGCTGGATTAATTACAGGGCTGATGAGCTTTACGTGGATGTCCTCTTCAGCAGAGTCAAATTACAGAAAGCTTGCTTTTGGAAGTTGGCGGTAAGGAAAGGGGTGGGAAGTTCTCCATTCTCTGATTCTTCAGTAGACTTGATAGAGTCGTGTTACCCTAGAGCTGCCAAGGGCAGAGGCGTTGCTTCGTGGAACGACCGTGATCACCACCATTGTGACAGTGTCCTCCACGATGCCCAGAAGAGGGGCCGGTAATTACTTGCTGAATCCAATTTGAGTTGGACAGCATGTTCTATTCATTTCTAGATAACAGATCTATTTGCTTCCTACAGTTTCGATGCTTTCTTATTTATGGTTGATGGTTCCCAAAGTTAACATTTTTTTAAACTATGATACATATTTGCTTTGGTAAGATATGATTCTTGTACCCTATTTATACTTTATCCAAACAAGAAAAAGCAGCAAAGTACGATAAAACCGAACCTCGTATATGGCCCTTGAATTGTTGGTTTCTAAACACTTACGATAGAATTATAAAATTTAAGATAAATACAAAAAATATGTATATTATAGGTGCACTCTACAAGCAAGATCAAATTATTTTCCAGTAGATTAATAATACGGCATAATGGTCATACAGTATTCTGATCACAATAACTATTCAAACATCTGACAAGTGATTGATTGCTGTTCTGTTCTCATAGACTTCTACATTTGGACTTTCAGGGTTAGTCCATCCACATTCATAGGAACCTGGATGTTTCTGGAACTGTATAATTCAACTGCAAGAGTAAAGAGAAATCTGTTTCAGAGATGAAATACTCATTCTCCAGTTAGCAGGTGCTGGTGGTCGTTGTCAGGCTCTCTGTAGAAAAAGGCAGGAAATTGAGTTAAGGGGGCCTGATGCAGCTATTTTTATACATGAGAAAAGTATGGTGCAGAGGGTCATTTAAGGAAAATAAAGTGAAAAGCATGGCAGGGGGGAGTGGGCTGAGGCCAAGAGCAAAGATGCTACATGCCAGTCTGGAGAGGTGTGGGCCGATTTCAAATAGGTGGGTGACATGGTCGGATTTTAGAGCCATTGCTAGGTGATGTAGGACGGATCCCACATGCAGGCCATGAGTTTCAGCTGTTCCCTGGAGTCCGTGCTCTCATGTCCTGGTGCCTCGGTAAACGTCCTTCCCACAGATGGGACGGCCTCCCTTCCTTGTCCCACAGACCCATCCTTCTTTCAAGTCTCCGCATAGGCAAGGCCTCTTCACGGAGGCCCCTCGGCGGTCAGGTCAGCCCTTGTCCCTTTGCTCTCTCAGTAGCCTTCTAGAACACGGTACAAAGATTGTTAGTGTATCCGATTCCTCTGTTAGACTGAGGGTCCTCTAAAAGCAGGGGCTGAGTCTTGGTTATGTTTGGAATTGAGGATGCCTCGCTCAGAAACTAGTCGTCAGAAAGTGCTTGTCATGACAATGGGCAAATGTATAAAGGGAGCAAAATTTTACCTACCTCCTCTCTCTGTGTCTCCACACCTGGTGTTGCCTCTTCACCCTGTCCTCTGTCTTTGGGAGGCCCAGAGCTCTTCATTTAAATGTCCCACTGAAGCCCGTCGCCAAACATCTCAAGGTCTAGAGATGTTTCCTCCGCCTCCCAAGACCTGCTCATTGCTTTCCAAGTATCAGTACTAAAGCTGATCACTGGCTAAACTAATTCATGTTGGATTGTAAATGACACAGTTTTCCTTTGAGGAGCTAGTGCCTAAAATCCCAAGGAAAGAATAGCTAATGGCTGAATCTCAGGCACAGTGACTGCCCAGCAAGGGCAAGAAAGGCAGGTATTTCTCTGCTCTGGTGTACAGCCAGGGATCCCCCAAATCACATTCTGTAGGCAGCTATCAACAGCGTCAACATGTGAACATATAAGAACTGGAAAAACAATGTTTTTAGTTCACAAACTCATAGTTATTTCAGGACTTCCCTGGTGGTCCAGTGGTTAGGACTCTGAGCTTCCACTGCAGGGGGCACAGTTTCGATCCCTGGTCAGGAAACTAAGATCCCACATGCTGCACAGAGCAGCCAAAAAAAAAAAAGAAAGAAAAGAAAAAAAAGTGTGTATCTGATGATATCCTGAGATCAAATCTCCCAGGCAAAAACAAAAAACACAGTTACTTCCACACTCCTCCAGCACATATATTTCTTAAAAATAAATATGAGGTTTTCCTTTTCAAAATAACTATAACTTCCTTGATGTTTTGGTGAGGAAATGATATTTTCCACTCACAAAGGAAAAATTAACTGCACGCATCAACATGAATGAATCTCAAAAACGTAAAGAGCTAAAAAAAAAAAGGAAAGTCCCAGAAGAATATACCCAGTATGATTTCATATATTTGAAGTTCAAAACAATCAAAAATAAAACCAATTCTTGGCTTCAGGAGGCATTCATAGGTGGCTAAACCATACAGAAAAACAAAGAAATGATTAGCGTAAGATTCAGGCAAGCAATGACCTCCATGAAAGAGGCGGGGACAGAAGGAAGGCTTGGCTTCTAAGAGGAAGCAATATTCTGTTTTCTCAGCCAGGCAGTGCCTATTCATTACACTATTATTCTCTAAACTGGACATATGTCCTCCCTCAAATGTATGGCACGTTTCATAATAACAAAAGGAAATGGAGCACAGTAAAAACTGTACAAAGAAAACAATAATCACCCACCACCCACCACCCGGGGTTCAGTATTAACAACCTTCGAGTCATCTTTCTTTTTATACACAAGCACCCACATGCACATGCATAAAATTTTATGTGTATGTAAAATCATATACCATAAATACAGTTTGCAGCTGGCTCTTTATCCCACAACACCCATATGCATTGTTGCAGAATGAACTCTATGATGCATAATTGAGTGAGAAGAAACATTGTGAGCTTACTAAGAACTCACCCAAAAAGGGACGTGCTCACCCAACGTGATTAAACACATTTCCCTCAGATCTCCAGCATTCCCATGACAAGAGAACTTTCTAAGTTACAAACAAATTTCCAGAGATGCCACACAAAACCGATCTTCCCTAAGACAGTGAATTTAGATCTACTACATCTCTTTAATCCACAGTCCAAGCCAGACATTTTTAGCTTCTAAACTAGTTTTTTTACTATGGAACAAACGTGCCAAAAACGATATTCATCATTTTCAACACAGAAAAAAAATAACCGAATTACATCAGGGCCCATAAAATATGGAAAATGGAGGAGTGATTTTCTCACTTCTGACACACACGTCATGTGTAAGACCCAGACATTCGGCATTTCAATTCTGTTCCGTTAATGACAGAACTGTTTCCATCTAAGACCCCAAATTATGTCTCAATCACGGCAACGTTTATGAATGTTAATTGCCTGCTACTAGCATGTTAGTAAACGATTGTTTTAAATTGGCATGCCTCCTGGACCAAATTATTCCCATGATCGAACTTTTTGCTGGCCAGAGCCTCAGTAAGTGTTTCCTAGGAGCTTGAATTTTTCAAAACGGCAATCCACAACTGGTAACCATACACTTCACACTCATGGCTTTCTATAAATGTTTTAGTTTGAAATAATAAATGCTTTTAAAAATACCTCCACTTTGATAGGAAAACCCTATTCACCTCACAGTTCATTTCCACTTTTTAGTAATTTTTCTCTCATCAAGTTGACTCAAATAGAAAACATATCACCAAGAACTGAGCCACAGAACAGCCTGACACAGGTTCCAGAATTGGGAGTGAGGGGCTGACAAGTGGGCCCTGAGAACTTTCAGAGAAAGAGATTTTTCTTATCAAAACATGATCGTGCGTTTGGAAATGTGCTCACAAAAATAATTTTGGCTGCAGCAATTCCACGCTCTTCCAATCATCCCCCAAAGCATGCTTTTACCAGTCAGAACAATTGTTAAGACCCCACACGTACAATGCAAGTTTCTCATTTCCTCCTAAATAAACTAAATTGAATTTCTATAGCTGGAGCTGTTTGAAAACGTTTTCCCTTTTTAAGTGAATGCAGTGTGCACAGATAGTCCCAATGCACCAAACCTCATAGCTCACAAAGCAGGAGACTTTCAGAGCAGCAAGAACACGCTGGGCTATATGAGATTTGAGGCAAACGCTGTGATCAGGGTAAGAAAAATACCTCCATGCAATTAAGAAAACCCGGTTGAGGCATTAGAAATGGAACAGGTTCACGTCTGGATTCAGGTGAGGACTGTAAAGTTTAGAAGGCCTTCTCGGCTCTGTGCTGTTCACCAAGAGTCTCTCCATCTGCCCTCAATAAACCCATCAATCCAAGGAACATCACCTGGGAAAATGCAAGACAGCTCATTGAATCCATTTTTTAAAATCGTCATACCTATAGATGGCCTACAGGCACATGAAAAGATGCTCAACATCACTAATTATTAGAAAAGTGTAAATCAAAACTACAGTGAGGTGGGCTTCCCTGGTGGTGCAGTGGTTGAGAGTCTGCCTGCCGATGCAGGGGACACGGGTTCGTAACCCGGTCCGGGAAGATCCCACATGCCGCGGAGCGGCTGGGC
>NW_020173697.1:898343-902284 GCF_003031525.2 Neophocaena asiaeorientalis asiaeorientalis
ACACACACACACACACACACACACACACACACACAATGGAATATTACTCAGCCATAAAAAAGAATGAAGTAATGCCATTTTCAGCAACATGGATGCACCTAGAGATTATCATACTAAGTGAAGTAAGTCAGAAAGAGAAAGACAAATATCATATGATATCACTTATATGTGGAATCTAAAAAATAGTACAAATGAACTTACGTACAAAACAGAAACAAATTCACAGACATAGAAAACAAACTTATGGTTACCAAAGGGGAAAGTCGGGGGTGGGGGGGGGACAAATTAGGAGTTTGGGATTAACAGATACACACTACTATATATAACACAAGTAAACAACAAGAACCTACTGTATAGCACAGGGAACTATATTCAATATCTTGTAATAACCTGTAATGGCAAAGAATTTGAAAAAGAATGTATGTATGTGTATAAATGAAGCACTTTGCTGTACACTTGAAACTAACACAACATTGTAAATTAATTATACTTCAATTTTTAAAAAATTGTCCTGCTTAGAAATGAAAGATACTCATGGGTGGACCCAAAGCAGGTGAATTATAGCACAAACTAAAGAGCAGGTAAACATCATATTTCTGTTGAGTAAGAGATAGCCACCCTTACTGTCAACCTGCATCCCAGTTCCTGTGTGTGGTCAAGGTCCCTCATGCTGAAGTTGTATAGATTTACACATAACCATGGCAGATTACAAGAAGTCTATGAGTTTTCTGTGTCTTAGCTACTTCTCCTCTACTCCCTGACTTCGCAGGATACACACCACAGTGAGCTGAACGACAGTTATGGATCTGCAGACAAAGGAACAGGCTGCATGTAAGTCAGAATATATGTACAAAGAGAAGGGACAAAGGACATCCACAAGTCATGGCAGGTGGCTCTCTTTCCCTGGCCACGGAAAACATTTTGTTATCCTTGTCACATCAATTGCTTTTACCTTAAACTTGTTTCTCCGTTCGATTTTTCTCTTTGCGCTCTCGTACGTGGAGATATGAACTCTACCCTCTTCCAAAGAAATGATTGTTTTTCCTTTGAAACACTTTTAAAGCACGTGCTTGAGAACATGCTGCTTCTAACTGGTTTCTTTCCCACTTTCCACTTCATCCTGACACTGCTGTTGGACAAATATTCCTAAATTTCCCCCTTTCTTCCTGTGCCCCTGAACTCCAAATCTTCAGGGCTTTTCCACAGCCTGTAGAAGAAGGTCAGTGTTCTTAATCTGCTATTCGAGGCTTCCATAGTACGGCTCACCTCTTTTTTTTAATTTTGCTCCTACACAAATCCCTGGACTAGACCAAATGAGATTTTTTCACGGCCCCTCACACATGGAGCTTTCTTTCCCCACATGGTTGCTCCGGTTGAATTCCTTCCCTATACTGGTCAGCTGTGCTGCAGTATCAAACAGTCCCCAAACTCCCAATGGATTACAACAACAAATATTTATTTCTCATTCACATGACATGTAGGTTTTTAGCGAGCTTCAGCCAGGATCCTGCTCCAGGATCCAACTATGTGTCACTTCGTTCTGGAACCCACACCCAAGAAGCTACCACTCTCTGGGACACACTGTGCTCCCAGAAGAGGGCAGAGGGAAATGTGCCGTCCCATCTAAAGCTGCGGCTCTGATGGGGCATATGTCAGGATTCACTCCTATTTCATTGGCCAAAGCAAGTCACTAAGGCAAGCCCAGCCTAAAGGGGCCAAGAAATTATACTTCCCCTGCAAGTAGACATTACAAATCACACTGCAACTAGCAGGACTGTAAAATCCTATTTCAGGGAAGAAATGAGGTTAATAATTGCAAAGAGAAATAAAATCTACCCCACTCCCTAAATCCTCCACTCCACCTCTCTGACAGATCCGCCATCCATTCCAGCCTTGGTTCAAGTCCCATTGTTTATCCACCTGTCTACCCTCAATCCCACCTGGTCTCCCTGGAGCACTGCTGATCAGTATCGCACATCTGGCCCTTAGCTACTGCTACCATATCTAACGTCATCATATGATCTACCTGTCTTGTACTCCTGACTAGACCATAACCTTCGTGAGGATAAGATTCAATCTGATACCTCTTGGTAACTCCACTGATTGTATAAGGTCCATTCCTGCATAATGGTTTTTGCTGAAGGAGATATTGGTGATAACATTTTTCTGTTATGGGAAACAAGTGTCATCTTCAAAGAACAGACTTAGTCCAAAGGACTATTATTGCCAAATTTTAATGTTTTCTCTCCATTATTTACATTACCAAAATAAATCAGTGGAGAGAGGGCCTGTTTGCACACATATCTGGGGCCTGATCATTTATCAAATAAAGTATGTGGTGTGAAATAGGGCCATGCCGTGGGTACACAGTGGTTTCACCCTCGTTCTAGCCCCCTGTACAAAAGCAGTGACCTGGACAAACTGCAATGTAATGACCTATGTTAATGAGTTGTTAATAGTGTGCTAAAAAATGATAATTCTTAAAGATATCTTGGTATTTTAAAATAGTTCCCTTTCGATTCTTATTACATTTACAGACCTAGAAGCAGATTCACAAGTCACGTAATTCAATGGGACTTTCCCCAAAGGAAATTCTTTGCAACAAGCCAGCAGGAGGCATAGTCCCACTTACTCAGGGCTATTCCTACAAATTTTACTTTTAACGTTTTACTGCCTTTCTCCCAGCTCATCAGTACTCAGTCATTCATCCTGAACATTCCATAGTCACTTCACCATATTGCAAAGCAATGTCTTTCATATTTCTTCATCAGCTACGTTATTTTTTAAATCCCCACTCAAACACAACTCTCCTGTCAGGAGGTGACCTCTGTCACATGAGATACAGTATCTCCATTCAACAGGTGATCAGAATCTCCCCGCACCTCCTCAAGCACACCTTCCCTGGGATCTCAGCTCTTCTCACATTCCTGCTGGGTTCTTTTCCCTTATTTGAAGTTACACTTGAGACTCTGAGCAAAGCAATCATTGCCTCTCCTACCCACAAATAGAATCCATTAAGTGAAAATTCATTCCAAACTCATCTTAGGGAAGTAAGGAAGACTCAGTAAACCCCAAAAGGTCTAGAGGTTGAATTTCATTTGGAAAACTACCCAGAAGTTCAACTGCTTATCCAGTGCTTATCCTAACTCTGAGAGTGGCCTAGAGATGTGCTGACAGGAAGGAATTAGGGTTCCACCAGGCGCCAGGGAAACCAGTTCTGCAGCCCTTCGCTGCACCCTGCTTCTGAGGAGGAGAAGGGAGAGTGGGCGAAGATGCTGAGGGAGGGGTAAGTCAGGAAACCCCACCCCAGCCTTTCCAGAACCTCGGTGAAGGATTCTTCATGCCGTGTTTCCAACGGGGAAGACCTACTCTACCTACTGCAAAAACATCACTCCTGACAAATAAAGAGCGCTCATCTATGAGCAAAGTGGTTGGGATCCCTTTCCTAAAATTAATCTACTTTCCAACTTGAAGACCAAAAATCTTTGGAAGGTAGCGAGGTACCATGATTGCCTTGGGTTTAAAAGGTGATGTTTGGAAATGAAAGAAAAGTACATTTGGGGAAAACGAAATAGGCAAAGGGGGCTTAATTTCAAAGCCCCAGGGATGCCTATCAGATACTTAGGCTCTGAGACTATGGAACTGAAAATTCATCCATTTAGTTACTCGGTTGAAAACAAAGATTTATTTGATTTTTTTTAAATCAATGTGGCTGGAAATCTGAGCTTTAGTGAACATAAAATTACTCAGATCACTGCTTGAGTGAACAGTGAGGATAAGACGGGCAACTGAGGAATTAAGCCTTAGAATAGAGCATAGAAATAGAAAAGTCCACCAAGACGTTTGCCAAACCACCTTTTCCTCCCCAGAGCTTCATTTTAATCATTCAAGAAAAAAGATAAGGGCTTCCCTGGTGGCGCAGTGGTTGAGAGTCCGCCTGC
>NW_020173697.1:902345-946449 GCF_003031525.2 Neophocaena asiaeorientalis asiaeorientalis
ATATTTTTACACACATCCACAGCTGGCAGGGGGGGAGAGGGCACTATATCCTATCTCATTGTTAATCACGCTCATCAATGCCAGTAAATTGTTTCTTCCATGTGACCCAAAGGGACAACTTAGATGATGCCCTAGCTCACCCCTCATGATGACTGACAAGCTATCTCTAGGGCCGAATCCAGTTCCCTGACCTCCCCGTGGAGCCCAGACCGGGCGTACGAGCCACTACAGAAAAGCTAAGGCCTTGCACGTGTCCTTCCTCCTAGAAGGGAAAAAAAGCTCTAATTCAACAGGCACATATCTTCCCAAACCTCCCAAAATCTGGATAAGAAGATGCTTTTAAAACCAACATTGAGGGGACTTGCCTGGTGGTGCAGTGGTTAGGAATCCCCCTGCCAATGCAGGGGACACGGGTTTGATCCCTGGTCTGGGAAGATCCCACATGCCACGGAGCAACTAAGCCCGTGCGCCACAACTACTGAGCCTGCGCTCTAGAGCCTGTGAGCCACAACAACTGAGCCCACACGCTGCAACTACTGAATCCCGCATGCCTAGAGCCCGTGCTCTACATCAAGAGAAGCCACCGCAATGAGGACCCCGCACACCGCAACGAAGAGTAGCGCCTGCACGCTTGCAACGAGAGAAAGCCTTTATGCAGCAACGAAGACCCAACACAGCCAAAAATAAATTAATTAAATAAATAAATTTATTTTAAAAGAAACCCCAACGTTGGCCATTTTGCTGATTAACAACACTAAGAAAGAACGAAAAAGAGAGGAAGTTTGATGATAAGAAAAAGAAACTTACATTTTTATATGTGGTCTTCTTGGATTCAAGTACACTAAACACATCCATGAATACCCAGATCTCTCAGGAGAAAAGGAAAACATTCCAAAAGAGGAAAAATTCTGAACTTTCTTTGAATGTAATGTAGCAAATAATATAATGCCTACTTAGATTGTATAACTGTCCATGGGAAGTGGGCTAACTAACAAAGAAAGCTATTACATCTCCAGCGTTTTTGTGGTGTCTTGAATAAATGGGGTCTACCTTGCTAAGAGAGTACTTCCCAGGTGTTGGATCTAATTCTGATAGAAAACCAGGTGTCTGGGGAGACGCAATTTCTCCCAGAGCTCCTAGGAAGCAACTTTATGTAGGTGATGCAAAATTAGTTTTCTTCTGAAACTCACATCAAGATTCTTGTCATCCTTTCTCCCCTAGAATTACAGAATCCCAAGAACCCAGGAAGTTATCTGGAAGGGGAGGAGAGAAGAACAAGTAGGAACATTACAGAATGACATTTAACAAGGAGGGAAATAAGATAACAATACATGTTTCAGGAATAGGAGCAGCTTTGGTGCAAGTTGTGCCATGTAACCACTCCAAGGAAGGACCAGGATCCTCTCCCATCAGCAGCAGCAACTAAGCAACCACTAAGCTAAGACTCCCTGGTGCATTGTCTCAATCCGACTGATGGTTCAAAGAGCACGGGCTATAGAGTCACATAGCCTGTGTTCACATACTGGCTCTATCATTGTTCTTTCATGACCCTGAGCAAATTTCTTGACTTCTATGCCTCAGTTTCCCCGTCTATAAAGTGAAAATGAACATAATAGCAACTTCATAAAATTGTTGGGAAGATTAAATTGCATAAAGCATATAAAATGTTTCTCATAGTGTGTGGAGGGTGGTAAGCACCCAATCAACGTAAGCCGGTGTTGCATTTTGTTTCCTCTCTGCAACGGCCCTATCAAGGTCATCGGCATCCCCTTCATTTATCAGGAAGGATACAGAGTTAAGGAGGAGATGTTACCTGTCCCGTTTCACACTGTTAGTTAGCATTCCAGACAGTACCTGTGCCCCAGAAGCGTGTGGTTTTAAATTAACACCCTTTTCTCTGAGCCAAACTCTTTCTCCACTCTCCCAGGACGCCCTGGGAAAATGCTGACTTCATTTAATGCAAACAGTCAATCAGTGGCATTTGACTGAATAGCTAGCATTCTAGAGTTCTGGAAGAATGAATAATCTTCCCAGGCTACACAACTTTTAATACTAGAGACAAACATTCTTGGGCTATCTATAGT
This sequence comes from Neophocaena asiaeorientalis asiaeorientalis, assembly GCF_003031525.2. NCBI lineage: Eukaryota > Metazoa > Chordata > Mammalia > Artiodactyla > Phocoenidae > Neophocaena > Neophocaena asiaeorientalis. The sequence continues at coordinate 904,430 of NW_020173697.1, forward strand.
CAATCCCAGGCATTCGAAGACTCCTTAAAAGACACATGTCTTTACAGTGTGTGTATGATCCCACTAAACTAGTAATTCTTAAGTTTTATGGAGTCTTGGAACTCCTTGGAGGATCAGATCAAAGAAAAGGACACTTTCCCCAGGAAAAAAAAAAATGCACATACACATACTCACCAAATATGCCTACAATTTCAGTGGGTTCAGAGACTTAGGGAAGTCTGTGAAATCCAGGCTAGGAATCTCAGTTCTAAAGTGCCTGGAGGTCTGGAAGGAGAATCCATTTACAGAGATTTTTCTTTCTATCTAGATATCCTCTCCCTGCTTGCTTTGCTTTGTTTCTGCCGGATTCCTTCCCCTTCTCTCCCTGCTTTCCTTCCTATCTTTACCTCTCTTATTCTTCCTTTCTCAATACTCCACCCCCTTCCTACCTTGGCGATCAGACAAAGCCACTATCAAAATTCCCTCACCGCCGCCCCCGCCCCCTGCTGTCCCCCATATCCTTCCTGACAAACTGATTCCGGAGAGGAATCCGATAACTTATCAATAGGCATAGGTTGCTCCATAGGAATATTGGCCAGCCTAGGAAACAGCCTTTCTTTGAAGGATAGCAGATCAGAACTTCTGACTCCATCGGGGAGTGTTTTCTCCTAATTCTCCAGTAAATGTGGCCACTTTCCATTAAATATACACAGATTCACTGTATCCTGTTTTCAAGGAAACAGATTCACTAACAAGTTAACAGTGCTGGCATAGGTATCTGGGTACTCATTTGTCCTCCCACGTTTGTGACTTTTTTTTATGGCGCCCATCAACTTATCAGTTAACCAATCAGAAAAAGATATACTGGAAACCGAAATAGCCCTCATTTAAGCAACCCTTGCATTAAAATGTATCCATCTGCACTGGGTCTCTTGTTTCCCTTCAGCGTGTGAGTGAATTCCGTTTATAGCAGTTTTTTTTTTTTAATTAATCTTTTAAAATTCACAATGCAATCCTTTGGAATCCTTGGTCAACTTTTATAATTTTATATTTAAGTTTTTATATACATTCTGCCCATAGAGTTGCCTAATATGAAAATCTGCTTAAGTAATTATAAGAATGGAAAACCTCAAATTCAAAGAAAGTGTAAAATACTGGACTAAGATATTTAAATGAAATATTGTTCAAAGGATTTGTCTTAAGGCTTGCCTTTTGATGCACTTTATACCTCTATAATATTCCATCATCAAAAAAAGCTAAAAAGTTGGTATTTCCACTCCTAAGCAAATAAAAATGCTTTGTGTACACCCAAGAATTTTCCTGAAGGATGCTTTTCAAGACAATAGTCCTTTGTATTTTCCATGTGGAAGTTTCCACAAAAACCAACTAAGATATGATGACCTTTTTTTTAATAAGTCAGATTTACCACCACAAATGTGCCTCAAATTATAAATGGGACATTTTGTGAACTGCTGGGTATGCAAAATTCAAGGGGAGGGATAAACGCTTTATACGAATATTACACATTTAGTTCAGAGTTTTCTGAATATTTCAGAGCAACTTCACTGGCCTTTCTGCTTACGATAATGATCGTTTAAGGTACAATTACTGTGAAGTCATTCACTGGACGGAAACACTTTTTTTTATTTGGAAAGGGAAAAAAAAACATATAAAATGAATAGCATTGGCAAATGTTTCTAATCATTTCCTTAAAATACCAAACCACCAAACAATCTTTTTATTTACTATGTTTTGCTTTGGTACATAAATCAAAGGACAATAACAAGCCTAATGTCAAAGAAACTTTTTGACACTTCATACATTTGAGCAAGCTTAGCCGATAAACAGTTTAGATGAAGTTATGGTTTGAAATATGTTTCCCAAGGGGACTGTGGTTCATAAATTGCTATCAGCCTACCTCTGTCATTATTGATTTGAGACATACTCAAGGTACCCACAGCTATTACTAAGTCTAACGTTACTTGACCTGCTTTTTCAGAAAATAATATTTAGTTATACGAGGATATCTAACCATCCATCCTAGAAGAAACACGGAGTTTGCTTGTCATCATGTATAAAAAAGTATTGCATTCTATCTGAAATTTTGATGAGCAATTAAAAGAGGAGGAAATGTAATCCTTTTTCACAGATTAAATAATTTTCATAATCCTGAGCTGGTGTTAAATGAGTTGTTTTATAACAACTGTACCGCAAGAGCTTAGAAAAATGACTTTTTAAAAAATAGGTCAAACAAAAGAAATTTACATCTCAGCATTTTGTGATTAGATAATTTATTACATCTGTGTCTTCTTGGCCGTTAAGTGTTTTTGATAAGCTTATTAAAATTAAACCCACAGTCACATCGAATATCAGTCGCATAATATGTGCTTATTCCTTTCCCTGCCCACAGAAACCAACTTGCCTGTGAGCGTGCAGCAAGGGCCATGAGTATGGAACAGTTTATGTGCTCCAACCTATATCGTGTCCTTGGCCTTGGGGATTTGGGAAATGTCAGAAAAAGATCAGAGCGAGGATCCTGCTACGTTTTATTCAGATCCTCCGGTCTTAACCTCCAGGAAAACACTTAAAGGTTAGTTATGACTTGATTGCTCTGCTTTACATTTATCATCGGTGACCCGGCTTCATGAAAGCACAGAACCAAAGAGTTTTAGAAACGGACCTGATGAGTGTCATCCACCTCAAGAGATGTGACAAATTTATGAATTTTATCAGCCTTGCTTTTAGATGTGCTGGTAAGTTAAACAGTCAGAGGTGGAAGTTCCCTGTGAGCCCTCTTAATCACCTGAGAAGCTGCCTGACTGCACATCAGAGGAGAGGGGGACAAATAAATAGCTGGACCACGTCACTGCCACACGAAGAAACCTGCCAAATGTAGAGGAAAATGTTTGGCTTTCTTTTTTTTTTTTTTTTTTTTTTTTTTTTTGGAAGCCTCTCCCGTTGCGGAGCACAGGCTCCGGACGCGCAGGCTCAGCGGCCACGGCTCACGGGCCCAGCCGCTCCGTGGCATAGTGGGATCTTCCCGGACCCGGGCACGAACCCGCGTCCCCTGCATCGGCAGGCGGACTCTCAACCACTGCACCACCAGGGAAGCCCTTGGCTTTCTTATTTAAAAATAAATAAATAATACATCTATATCTCCCTGGAACTGAGTGATCTGAAGCACTTTGGATAACTCATTCAAGGAAACACCACTTGCCCTGGTCTCCTACACTTGCAGGAAACTTTCCAGAGGATTCCATAGTAACCTTTGCTAATTTTACACAATCACCTATTCAGCTATCTGAAGGAGAAAGTAGGTTTTGCCAAAGCAAACTTGAGTTTACCTTGGTTTTGACCTTTGGCTGGCATCGCTTAGGAGCCAGAATGCCTACGGAGAACAAAGATCCCTCTTCTCATTCATAATTTACCCGTTACATGGCACTGAACCTGTAGAAACAGTGAAGACGCTGGGGAGCAATTAAAAGGCTCTGGAAATCACTGTCAGTGGCTTCACTCACCCACCCTTTTCACCCAAAATAAAAATCAAACCAGTTTGTTTTGGATCATTTTAAATAGGAAACACCAGGCCTTTCCTAGTGCGTTGTTATTTCCAGTTAAAACAGAGCCTCTAGTTGCAGAATATCTTTCTTTTAGGTTTTAAACGTAGAACTCTTCTTTCACAAAGACCTTGGGAAACTTCCCCAGAACTGGTTTACTTCTCTAAAAAGTATCTAAAAACGCACAGGGCATTTCACTCTGATGAAGCACTCCTGACACATAACTATTAACCTTTGAACAAAGGGTCTCCATCTCCTTCTCTCTCGACCTCTGGTCCCACAGTCCTGTCCCGTGGTTCTGGCCTCACTTCAAAGACCCGCAGCCCGAGAGGGGCTGCACTTATTCTATGTATTTCCTTTTTCCTCCCCCACTCCTTTCCCGGGGCTCGCTCCCTCTCTCTCTCCCTCTCTCTCTCTCTTTCACTTTCTTCTTACAACTTTCTTGCCTTTGATAGAAAAACATCTAATCTCTCCATCTTCCCACAACTTTACAGCTCTCCTGACGGTGTGCCCTGCTCTTTTATTTCCTTGGTTCCAGGAAAACTCCAAAATCTTCCTGCTGTAACTGAACGGCCAAGTTAGTCTCGATTTGGGAGCTATCTCTACCTTGCAGCTTGGAATGATACTATTTTAGGCAAAATAAAGAAAACTTGACCTCACATTAGTAGACAGATCGGATCATTACTTGATACCCAAGACAATGCTTTCTTTGAATCAAAGGATATAAGAGCTGGAAAGAATGATGAAGGCCTGTCCTAGCTCCTCTTTTGAAGATAAGAGGCCCACAGAGGCTACATAATTTGTCCAAAGCCACGGGGCCCGTTGTGACAGAGGCAGAAACCGCCCCTGCAGTCCAGCACTGTGGTGACACCAGCATCTTCCTGTGGTGTAAAGAGACGTGGCCTTTGCCCCGGGCGCTGGTCGCTAGTGGAACAGTGCCGGGCCCACCTCTCTTTTTTGGCTGGGAGGACATGAACCAGGGGGGCCTGCATCCCGAATCCACTCAGAGGCTCAGCATTTAGGATTAGAACAGTCTGCTTTGACACTGCATTTCTATTTCTTTTCCCCCTCGTTCTGAGAGAAGAGAAACATAATCAAACAACTAAAGAAATAATAATAGCAAGATTAAACGTATGCTTTTAGGACAGTGGTATTTCAGAGCTGATAGGAAGCTTGCGGTCTCAGATTCCATGCCCTTTACCTCACATTTGAGGTAACTTGGCCTCAGGTTAGTTAGCTGGTTAGCTGGGAGCAGAGGGCCAGGTTTACGACTTGACTACCACATCTCTGCTCACATGTCATTGGGAATACACGTGTTACTGGACGTTACTAGTAATGCCTTTAATTCACTATGTGAATCACCTAATTACTTTTGTATTTCAAGGATCTATGATACATCTCATAAATTCACTCTCAATCATTTAATTGCTCCAAATCTTTTATAAATACAACTCGTTATGCCTGTCCTACAACGGTCTCACATAACAAATAACACATTTATCGCTCTTCTGGGCAATGGCCTAGATGTATAAAATTTCTTTTGTGCTGGATTTTTAAGGAAAATGTCCACTTTGGCTATTTCACTTGTTTTTTTGTTGTTTTTTTTTTTCCTGTGATAACCGTAAGGCAATACTGATTTTATTTTAAGAAATGTTCTGATAAATGGTTTCAACCAAAGGTTTAAGGATTTTTAAGGAAAACGACTTGTCGCCTATTCATGTTTCTTTTCACCTTTGAGAACAGAGTCCCATGAGTCAAAGTTTCTAGTCAATCAAAAAAAGGCACATTACTCTCCCATTTTAATGGTAGAACAGGGACCTTTAACTTTCCTGGAGGCTTTGCTTTGGGGTTTATGCGGAGCAGAACTTCCTTAATGCTGGTAATCAGACCTGCAGGATGCATGTTAATCGTTCTCGACACGTAAAACTATCTACAGTATCTCAGCTAATAACACCGCGGGCAACCCTTCACTTCTGGAAAGCACAGTATTGAAACCAATTATGTGTCTGTTGATTGACCCTCACCTGCCTCCCCAAAGACATTAGTGTAGCTCATTCCAATAATGTCAAAATTTTATCTCCAAAACAGCAGCAAAGAGGGGGAACTACAGAACCAAGTTTAAACGTATACTCTCACTGGCTGGTTAGAGATAATACATTTGGGCAAAATCTCATTGTGCAATCCTACAAAAGCATGTAACTGCTACAGTTTCACAACAGCTAATTGCTTCGAAGGAAACATTGCTGAAAGGTAAGTTACCATCAGCTGCATTGAAAATTCAGTGTAAAACGTTGACATTTATTTCTACGCAGGCTTTGAATATTGTCGAACCAATGAAAGTTCTTGTTTGCAAGAAATAGAAACCTACTCTGATTATCTTAAGGGAAGACAACAAAGGTGAGGAAACGGGTTGAACAGAAGTACACAGAGGCTTGCAGAATTGGTGCAAGGCTGGAGGGCCAGGCTGGGAAAACGGTCAGGAACCCAGAAGCCCGATAGAGCTGGGCACCCAGAACCAGAGCAGGGGGCCGGCCAAGCCGGCTACTCCAATTCCAGGGCCAGAATGCCCTACATCCGCCCCCTGCCTACACACTGCTTGCTCAGGGACCAAAGTCCCAGAAGACAATGTGTGATTCCCGATTCTAAATCACCTGGCTACTCCAGTGTTCATCACGCTATTTACAACAGCCAAAACATGGAAGCCACCTAAGAGTCCATCAACAGAGGAATGGATAAAGAAGATGTGTGTGTGTGTGTGTGTGATACACAATGTAATATTACTCAGCCATGAAAAGGAACGAAATATTGCCATCTGCAGCAACATGGATGGACCTAGAGATGATCATACTAAGTGAAGTACGTCAGACAGAGACAAATATATATCACTTATATGTGAAATCTAAAAAATATTACAAATGAATATACAAAACAGAAACAGACTCACAGACATAGAAAACAAGCTTACGGTTACCAAAGGTGGGGGAGGGATAAATTAGGAGTATAGGATTAACAAACTCCTATACATAAAATAGGTAAGCAACAAGAATTTACTGTAGAGCACAGGAAACTATATTCAATGTCTTGTAGTAACCTATAATGGAAAATAATCTGAAATATATATATATATATATAACTGAATCAGTTTGCTGTACATCTGAAACTAACACAATATTGTAAATCAGCTATACTTCAATACAAAGAATACAGGCTTCATTTTATGACTAGCAAAAAAATTTATTACTAGGCTAATTGGAAGAATCTGAATAAAGTCTATGGATTAGAAAAAATTTTTAAATAAAATAAAATAAATCACATGGTTACATCCGGGAGAAGAGAGAGTCTGGCCCCCTTAGCCAGCTGTGCAGCTACCTGGGACTCCACACAGAGAGGCTTCATGGAAAGTGGACAGGGGACTAATAAAAGGGAAGTTGGATGACAGACTCACACATACACACACACACACACACGCACGCACGCACACACGACAAAGCTTTACTATAAATGTGCTAGTCTCATTTGTTTTTTTATTAAAGCCTTTGAACTGGGGGAATAATTTTCTATTTCTGGCAAAGTCCACTTTGAGCTTTGGAACTTAAATGCCTCGAACGGGAAACAAAATAGATGTGTCCTCACACCGATGTCTGTGCTGCAGCCAGTATGGTTATCAAATGGTTCCCGGGTTCGGCCTAACTCCGATCAGAAAAACATGGCTGTAACAGGGAGCAAAATAATCCGTCCTAAGCTCTTTGACCCTTATGCTAGAACACAAGATTCAGTCATTTCTCAACTAAAAAGGGTATTTTCAAATTGGGTTCCCATGTTTGGTGAGTCGAAGTCTGACCTTTCTCGGTTTTTTACTTTAGATGATTCTCTCAGCTTATAGTCTAATATTCTTGGTACAAAGTATGAAATGTACAAGCATTGTTTGCACATACATATTTCACTAAATGATGGCCAAAATGCAATTCAACCTGGAACTTTACTCTTCAGGATATTTTTATCATTTGAATAAAATAAAGATCAACTTTTTAAAAGGTCAAAATAATATTTTATTGCATATTTGCGTACCAAAGTCCAGATGCTGCCCTTTAAATTTTTTTTAAAAAAGTGTTCTTACTAAGAATTTTGCCAGGTAGGAGTACATTTTCATCAGATTTTAACTCTTCAAAACCTGACCCTCTCTGCAGGGAATGAAGCAGTGAGAATTTGAAATCAGGTTTATTCCCTTAAAGAATTGCTTCCCTGAGAGGCTGGGCAAATAGGGAGGTGTTGGTCCAAGGGTACAAACTTTCAGTTGTAAGAGGAGTAAGTTCTAAGGACCTAATGTACAGCACGGTAATTACAGTTAACAGTACTGTATTATACACTTAAAAGTTGCTAAGAGATTAGTAGATCTTAAATTTTCTTACCATACACACACACAAGTGCGTGAGATCCTAGATATGCTAATTAAGTTGATTGTGCTTATCATTTTACAATGTACATGCATATTAAATCATCACGTTGTACATCTTTTTAGAAATCACATTGTACAACCTAAATATATATAATTTTTTTCAATCATACCTCAATCAAGCTGAGAAAAAAATAATAAAATAAATCAGTAAAAAATAGTTTCCCAGGACTTCCCCAGTGGTCCAGTGGTTAAGCCTCCATGCTACTTAACACACCATTGTAAAGCAGTTATACTCCAATAAAGATGTTTTTAAAAAAAGACTCCACGCTACCAACACAGGGGGCGCGGGTTCGATCCCTGGTCAGGGAACTAAGATCCTGCATGCCCCGCATTTAAATTAAAAAAAAAAAAATTTCCCATAAAAGGTAATGATAATATAGAAAGTTAATGCAGATGAATAAATGCTAAATAATAAAAGCTCTTAATGCATATTTACTAATGAACTGAATAATAACTACATTTATATAGCACTAACTGTGCCAGGAACTATTCTATTTACTTGTCATATGTTACCTCGTTTAATCCTTACAATGGCCCAATGAACCAAGTATTATTTTTATACCTGTTTTACAGATGAGAACACAGAACAGGTAAGTAACTTGCTGGGGGTTCCTAGCTAATCCAATAAGCCCGGCTCTAGAGTCTGTGTTCTTAATAATTGTTATAACACCTCTTTGGATCAGTTTTTCGACAAAGGTAATGGAAGTTCTCCAATTAATGTAATTTAAAGAAATATGCGATCGGTTGGGATTATTGAAATAATCTTCCACCTCTACTAAATTTTAAATCAAGGTGTTACAATTTCATCCTCACATATTAAAGCCTATAAACCTGGAATAGAGGACCCCTCTTCCAAAAAGTAGATATGTTTAGACCACTCTCCCCAAGTTAATTGTGCATTCCTTATCCCGTAACCAAGTATGTATGCTTCCTCCGATATTACTCTTGTCAAGATATGACCTGGGAAGGTTTTGCTTGGGGTGCAAAGGTAGTGTCTGTTGATGGACACTTAGCTTGCTTCCAGGTCTTGGCAATTGTAAATAGTGCTGCTAGGAACAATGGGGTGCGTGTAACTTTTTGAATTCGTGTTTTGGGATCTTTTTGAAAAAAATAAAATGAATGAGTGTATTTTGAAAGGTGGACTGAACAGCCTTGAAGAATACAGTGACTACTGAAAAGATCTGCAGACACACTAGACCTAGTGGACCCTGTCACGAACCCTAACTTCCACCCTCAGTTCCTGTGTTCATTGCTTCCACTGAAGCCTCTGCTCAGAGCAACTGGAGAAAACGATGTTTACATTTTACCAGTGTTTTATTTTCAATTAAACATCTCAGCTGCTATTTACATAGTTAAATGGCATGGCATTTATTCCATGCAATTTGATGTTATTTCTTTGTAAATATTTCTCCAACAAGGGACCTAAGTTCAAATTCGTTGTGAAAATGTCACCCAAAGTAAAACAAACTCTAACTTAACCTTGATCACAAATTATTGTTCAACTAAAGCTGAAAACCTGTAAAAATTAAAAATGGAAGGCCAAAGGAATTAACTGAGATGCACATGGCTCAGGAAGCAACTTGTTTTTGCACTGCCTGGGCCTTTGAGGACTTAGGTCAAGTTACTTCAGCTAAGGGCACGTTACAGTGGAGAGTGAAGGTTTAGGGGGCTCAGGGCAGTGATGGGGTGCAGTCTGCTCCTGCCCTCACCTCACCCCTCCTGCCTGCAGGTCCATCCTGGAATAAGTCACCACCGGAATGCTTCACGTTTCTCACTAACAGTTGCTGTTACCCGACCAGCACCTCTGTCCGAGATCATTCATCATGGCTGGAAATCTCCACTCTATCTGCGTCTGAAACTCCCAGCGCCAGGCAGGTCAGCGTCAAATTCAGAATGGGAACAGAAGGGTAAGAGGGTCTGCCTGGCTCTCTTTGCGCTGCTACCCCAGAACCTTCTCTTCCTGTTCTCTCTTTAATGCAGGGAGAAGCCTAAGGAGACAGGCAATGTTTCAGACTGGCTTTTTAACATTTACCGGTTGATTTCTCCCAGTTTTCTAGATTCTGACATAGAAATCTGAATATAGAAGTATAGGCTTCGGGGTAGGACTTGCCTCATATGCTATGCACACAGTGTAAAAGCTAATCACCACAACTATATAATGTGACTTGAGAGATTCCAATCATGCCGTTAGCCAACTCCCCCCCCACCAAGAAAATAAAAAATTCCATTGGCTTGGCAGATACCAGAGACGAGGGTGGGGTTAGCGTTCTCTTTTAAACTCCCAACAGCTGTAGAGGGATAAGCCATCATACTGGGGCCTGCCATTCCCAATTCCGTGTGGATTCCTTTATCAGATTACTTTCCTCTGAGAATGCTAAATGAAATAAATGCATACGAATTTGACAGGAAAAGGGGAGGGATCATTTTGGGGCAGGGGTGACCTGACGTCAAAGAAATTCAACAATTTACCAATTTTGCCAATTTACCGAAGTTGCCTTGGTTTGGAGAAATAATCCTTCCTCTCTATTTCGTCAGCAAACTCAAAAGCCTTCAGCAGTTAGGCAGGTAACATAAATTACACAAAATCAACTGTGTCAAGCAGCGGAGGGTGTCTGTGACGATCGAAGACGTACCAAGCTCATCACGAGAATTGCAAATCCAAAAAGAAAATTATGAAACAACGTGGCCGGCCAATTAAGATTAGCTATAGGCAGCTGCTAGTTTTTGATCTGTAATGTAGCCCAACCTGAGTGAAGTCCTTATGCAAGAAGGATATCATTCAGGAATTAAATTAAAACGCCGTTCAGTACCTCGTGAATGCTCGTTAAATCAAGAGGACCTAGAGAGACTCTAATCAAGGGGCGGTCCCAAATACTGCTCTCCCTGATTTGTGTACATTTTTCCCATGACGATGATGGCCATTAGCGTGATGGTTCAAGGAAGTCTCACGTTATGTGGAATGAATTGGCAGCAACGGACAGAGATGTCAGGGAAGGGCACCAGCTTGGATATTTGGGAGCTCAGAACCAGAAAGCAAAGTGCTCATCAGCAGCATCACATAAATACCACCCTCAATTCTTTTCTTTTGTTTCCGTATCTGAGAAAAGAACAGCACTTCCAGTGCCTACCTCAGAGTGGTATTATGAATATGAATCATGTAAATGCCTTGCAGGTACTTTGAAGATGAAAAGGACAAGTTAGTATCAAGCCTCAGAGTGGCAGACAAGACATCCATAATTATTAGAGCAAAACAGGAAGGAGGCACCCCTGAGAAACTTGGAAGCAAGACAGCAATGTATTTGTTTCTGTGCAAACCTTTTAATAACAAAAGCCTCTGAACTCCTCTTCACATGAAAAGAGGCTCCACTGTGTCTTTAATTAGATCATTCTATTGGAGCACAATATAGTGATAAAGAAGATTTAATAAAGCATTTTGTCTTTTTATTACTGTGATTTGATGCAACATATCTGCTCATCCAGGCAAGATGTTTAACTTCAAAAGAAGTTCTGTCCACCCTCCCCTCTGGCCAATAAATAACTCCAAGGGGGAAAATGCACAATGTATTTCGAGCATCCCATGATGCTGAGTGATGAAAAGATTCATCATTTTTTTTCTACTGTGGGTAGAAAAGACGTGGGTCTTAGTCCTTTAATTTTCTTCCATAACTAGTAGAATGTGTAAGACTTTAAATCTTCCCAGTTCTTGATTAAAACACATGGTAATTTTGGGAAAAAAGTCTAATTTGTCAACAACCATGGTAAAACTTCCCTATTTAAATGATCTTGGATATGTCCATTAGACTGGATATTTTAGGAATAAACAAAATTAAGTCATAAAACAGTTGGCGTACAATCCTCTGTACTATGACAAACTTATTCTAAACATCTTTTTTATACAAAGATCTATAATTTGGTTCAATTCTTGAATTTAAAATTATGGCCAGGCTGAAAACATAAACAGAATGTATAAGGGGTTAAAGAATTGACTTTTGGAATTAGTTTGCCTTTTTTTTTTTTAAGTCATCTTAATTATATTAGTATAGATGATCAGATTAGCCAGACAGCCATCCTGAGTCTATACGTAAGAAAACTTTGCTAACACAACATTGTAAATCAACTATACTTCAATAAAAAAGAAAGAAAACTTTAGACAAAGCCATATAAACGGATAGACATTGATTGAGCAGCCTGGATAAAACTGAGAAGGAAAAGAAGGACAAACAACAGAGGGGAAACTAAAAGCAATGTCAGCAAAGACAGGAGGGAGAGGAAGCACCCAGTCAGTCGTCTTAACTACACTACGTCTCAAAGCCACTTGGACTTCTTTGCACACAAATTTGGCTGTATTAATGAATCAACTGAATCTCTTGGAAGTAGGCTTAAATCCTCAGGTGAACAAACAGAGAGGAAAGAAAAAACGAAACGTCTCAGGTGAGTCTGCAGGCCACAATAGTTAAGCAACATAAAAATTTCTAAGTGGCTTCTCGGAACCTAACTTTTTGCATGACACAAACAGATAAAAACAGACATTCCCAACAATTCTCTTCTATAAGAAGACTGCTGGGGACTTCCCTGACGGTCCAGTGGTTAAGACTCCGTGCTTCCCATGGAGGGGGTACAGGTTTGATCCCTGGTTGGGGAACTAGGGTCCCACATGCCATGCGGAGAGGCCAAAAAAAAAATAAGAAAACCACTGGTTTCCATATCTCCCAACTAGAGTTCCTTACTACTACCCTCATACCTGAATTCAAACTACCTTCACCATTAACAGGGGCTCCGGTTTTCTTATTTGTAAAAACGGAAATAACAAGACCCACTACATGTGGTTGTCATGAGGATTCAGCGAGGAAACACACATAAAGATCTTGGAAAGTAGCAAGTTCACACACTTACACCCACCCACACTCACTCACATGCACACATACTCTGATTCACAACACCACCCGTGCCCTCTGAGCTAGGCTGCTGTACCAGCAGCATCTGAATACTCGTTTATACGTTCTCCTGTCAGTTTTTCTGCAGTGATATGTACTCAAGATTACATCTAATAAACTGTACATGTCCAGGTGAAAATTTGTTTCCTCCTCTCCTCTACAAAAATTTCCCAAATGCGATTATCTATTTATTTGGGGGAGTTTTGTCTGTATCTCTAGAAGCAGGTAGACACAGTTGTAAACTGCAGATTCCTAGAGAAAAGGCACATGACACTGAAGGACAAGGCCTGAATGGTCCTCCTTCTTGCAACTCAAAGGAGGCGGGTCCAACACCAAACCTACCCACTGATGCAGGACAGCTCCAAGGAGTCGATCCCACCTGCAAGCGATCAGGAAGGGTCCTGCTGATGGGCAAAGTGTGACAGCTAGCAGCAGGCTCCGTCCACGGCACAGGTGGCGAGTGCACTGGGGAGAACAAGCACAGCTCGGACAAACCTAGAATTCAAAAAGATGCATGCACCCCAGTGTTAACCGCAGCACTATTTACAATAGCCAAGACATGGAAGCAACCTAAATGTCCCTCAACATGGATAAAGAAGGTGTGGTACATATATACAATGGAATATTACTCAGCCGCAAAAAAAAAAAGAATGAAATGATGCCAGGTGCAGCAACATGGATGAACCTAGAGATGATCATACTAAGTAAAGTAAGTCAGAAAGAGAGAGACAAACACCATACGATGTCACTTATGTGTGGAATCTAAAATATGACACAAATGAAATTATCTACGAAGCAGAGCAGACTCACAGACGTAGAGAACAGACTTGTGGTTTCCAAGGGGGAGGGGGTTGGGGAAGGGCTGGACTGGAAGGCTGGGGTTATTAGACGCAAGCTTTTATATAGGATGGATAAACAACAAGGTCCTACTGTATAGCACAACTAGATTCAGTATCCTGTGATAAGCCACAATGGAAAAGAATATGTAAAAAAAAGAATGTATGTATATGTATAACTGAGTCACTTTTCTGTACAGCAGTAATTAACACAACATTGTAAATCAGCTATACTTCAACTTTTTAAAAAAAATTTTAAAAAGAAGAGCTCCAAGGTTTGAGGCAAGGTACCAAAAGAGCGACTTAAAAGATGGGGTCTTATTGTGGTTATGTGTTATGTGTATAACAGAGACTAACTCAATCCAGCTTAGGCAATCAAAAGAATTTCTTGGAAGGAACTGAGGTACCTAATGGATCCCAGAGACAGTTGCAGGGCTGGAAAGCCATCGAGAACCCAGGCAGGTCTCTGTGTCTCTCTTGCTTTCTCTCCTGCCACCTTTCCTCATGGTCAAAGATGGCTGTCCCATGGCAGCTCTCGCGTTTACAGCACTGACACTGTACAGAAAGTGATTCCCTGGAAGAGATTCTGAAGGCCTTCCTTGCATCAGATGTACTAAAAACATGACTGCTAGCGGCCCAGGCCTGAGCTGAAGTGAAGCCCTTAGGCAAAGAGGTCACCGTGAGGATGGTCACCGTAAATATTTCAACTACAGAAGAGATCACCAATTCTGGAACAAACTAGCAACCGAAACAGACTGGTGTTGAGCCCACGGCAACTGAGCCACTGCTCAGCATCTGCCTCGAGTACAGGGAAGCTCTTAGAACCAATTCTGAAGGGGGAACCGAGGAAGCGCGGCCATGCAGAGGGAAGGGCGCAAAGTTTTAGAAATCGAACTGGCTCGCCCATCCCTAACTTTTGTGGGACCCAGAGCAAGAAAGCAAACAGAGGTCCTCATGTCGTATGTCTGAATATTTAAAGCGATTCATCAAGCTTACAAACTGTCGAATAAAATATATTTTATCACCTGACCTTGACAGATGTCCCTTCGTAACGACTTGGAAGGCCAAGTTGTAATGGAGGGTCCTCGGCTTCCTGTGAGATCCACATTGGAACGTGAGAGAGCTGGCTTGCGAGCCACTGCCTTCTCGTCCACCCCAGGCATCTGGGGGGGGGGTGCTCACAGAAGCATGTGGACACCCCATTCCACACACGCAAGGTTTTCCCACATCTCTCTCAAATAGCCACTCGCATGTGACCAGGTGATGAGAAGAACAGACCCTGGAAATGGGCTGTTTGGGAGAGAATGTTAGGGTCCCAGGGACCCAGAGCAGGGTTTCTTAACCTCAGGACCACTGCTCTGAATGGGTCTTTCCTGGGGGGAAGGGAGAGGATTTCCTATGCATTATAGGGTGTCTAGCAGCACGTCTGGGCCTCTCCCAACTAGATGCAAGTAGCATTTCCCCCTAAAATCGTAACAAGAAAGTCTCCTGACATTTAGTGTGTCTTCTGGACAGAATTGCTCCTGGTTTAGAACCACTGGCCTGGAAGGGAAAGGTTGAGCTGTGGCCAGAGGCAAAGCTAGAGCAGGGATGAAGTGGGGTAGGGGCAGTGTAAAGCATGGGGACCAGAACAGGGGCCGCTGTGTGCCAGGCTCTATGTTGTCTATCTTCCCAGAATTATTTTCTCTGATCTTCCCAACAACTCAGCAAGGGAAGTACAAGTAGCCCATTTTATGGATGAGGAAACCGAGGCCCCTGAAGTGAAGCATCTTGCTGAATTTCGCACATCTAGAAACTGGCAGGACCAGTCATCCAGGTTGGGTCTCTCAGGTGCCAACCAGGCTGGGACTAGCTTTACACAAAGCCAAACTAGAATCTCAGGCTTCCAAGTGATCCTAATAGCAAAGTGACCCTGATTTTCCACGAGACGTGGAGCAGATTTGTCACCACTCAGGAAACGGTGTGTGATGAGAAAGAACAAGGCAGAAAGCGTTTTCTCTTGTTTAGAAAAATATCCAAGAATGAAGAGAAGGTTATTCCTGATTTTTAAGACCAACACTATCTTTTTAAAAATATCATATCTAAGTGGAAAAGATCCATGTCCCCCAGTCTCTAATTCACTAATTAACGTGATTTTAACTAAATGAGAATCTGCTTTTCGGAAACCAGTTGAGATTTTGTCAGTGCAATTAAGCAAAGACTAAGGTAAGATGCATACAAGTTAAGGTGAAGAACTCCTTGAGCAGGGTCACAAATCACGTAGCTACAGTTCTTTAAAGGCAAGAGGCACATCTTCTTCCTACTAGATCTAACACTGTATGTGATACATAAAAAGCACTTGTGAAATTTTGTTGAATGAAAGGATGCCTTTAGGTTTCTCTAGTTTTAGTTCCAGAAATACACTTTCTTCCACCCACAGGAAGATTTCTGGGTAATTGCCTCAACTTTTATTTAGCTTTAACTCTATTAAAATGATCTAAGAGAGAGCCTTGGAATGTATCACATTTAAAAGTTTGAAAATAAAGTTTGCATTTGGTGTACAGCACAGTTCACAGAAGCAATGTAGCCAGCAAAATGAAATAAGCATGTGTCATCGGAAAGCTGAAATGCATGAATAAATACATTTGCATGCACTGGACCAAGGGTAATAGTACACAAGGGCAAAGGTTAAACAGTTGGAGGCCCTGGTTTAATAGCAGACCTGAACTGTTATTTAAATGTCACAAATGTCAGTGTTCGTCTTCAAATGGTATTACAGTAGGATTAGTGTCCTAAGCCTTGTTCCAATTTATGGAGAATCAGGGAGAATGATTCTCATCAACTTGGTCCAAAGCAGGAGAAGATTGATTTTCCTTTACCACTCGGTCAGCTTTTATGAGATTTCCAGACCCTACCTTTCTCAGCCTGCACCATGGATGGAAACCGCCAGGCCTGCTTGGAAGCCATATGTGAGCAGTGAATCTGAAAGAGTTATGGCTCCTTGAGAAACCAACGAAGAAAATCCTGCCACTCTCTACCACTCCCCCCGGCCAGGCTCCCTGCACTTGTTCAAACCAGCAGCGGTTTAAACCCACGGAGCAAGGGTAGGACCCAGCGAGCCCAAAGCAGAGTCACCGGAACCAGGATGGAGGGGCTCAACCTGCATCTCCACCAGCACCGAGGCACCTGTGTGCCGCCAGGAGAAGGTACATGATTGTGAAGCTCTTCACATCTGAATCAGGACTTATTTTTGTGACTGTCTGAAGTAAAACACACGTATTGCAGTGCCTACGATGTGCCAAAGGCAATAGACACAGCATCTTAGTTCACTTAACAGTTAGGTGCTATTGTTACGCCTACTTTAACAAAGATAAGACTAAAGGTCACAAAACATGGCAATGGTTACCTGAGTCCAGGCACCTCCCTCTCTTTTTAAAAAAATTTTATTGGAGTCTAGTTGGTTTACAGTACTGTGTCAGTTTCAGGTGTACAGCAAAGTGAATCAGTTACACATGTACATATATCCGCTCTTTTTAGATTCTTTTCCCATACAGGCCATTACGGAGTATTGAGTAGAGTTCCCTGTGCTATACAGTAGGTCCTTATTAGTTACCTAGTTTGTATATAGTAGTGTGTATGTGTCAATCCCAATCTCCCAATTCATCCCTCCCCCCACCCCTGTTTTCCCTCTGGTAACCATAGGTTTATTTTCTACATCTGTGACTCTATTTCTGTTTTGTAAATAAGTCCCTCTTAGCAATTATGTAAGTGGCGTGGCTTGCAAAGAGGGCAAAGGCAAAAAGATCTCCAGGCCACAAAGCTTCATCCCTTAAAGTATCGTCCACCATGGACAGAGGGGGTATCCAGCTGCAGGGGCTGTAGCCGGTGAGGCCTCAGCCTCCACTAGGACACCCAGATTGGAGGGCGGGGGAGCAGGCCATTCAAGACTGACGAATCCCCAAGAGGGAACAGTGCCCGCCCTTAACAGCTGTCTCCTCTTCGGAGCTTGGACGTACTGCAGGACCGATTTTCAAATGAAAGCTGGAGCCTTTCCTGCGACAGAGAGGACACGGCATGTCAGAGGAGGTCGTGGAGCCCATGCTACGGGCCTCTTCAAGCTCTCTGCGGGGACTGGCAGAAAATGCAGGCCAGCTGAACAAAGGGATGAGCCATGCCTCTCCCCCCAGCACTTCCCATCTCCCGGGTCTGGGAGGGTTACTGTGATTTTAGCAAAGAAATGAGCTTTCTGATTGTGCTGAAGTGTGTGGCTGTGTAGTGGGGGAGGAAGGCTGCATGAGGCCCCAGAGGGTACACAGTAAAAATATCTGAGCACATAACCACTGCAAGGCAAGGAATTCGACGCGCATTAAGCTCTCCAGAAAGAAAACCGCTCAGGGCAGCCAGGCATCTCTCCATCAAGTTTGCAAAGAGGTGCCCTGTCTCTTACTCCTTTCCTCATTTGAGGATGATCAGATGTCACAAATATACAATAACATGGATGCCTGTTGTTGGGACACATTGACTATTAATGAGGTGACCCCCAAATACTTTGACTGAAGCCACCTTGCAAAAAAATAGCTAAATGTTTAATCAGTAATAAGTAATCCTTCATATTGTGGGAACAGGAAATGTACTGAGCAGGGACTATGGATAAGGGACATTATTAGGTACTTTCACGTATCTAATTCTTTCCTCACAACAGCCCTGTAAGGTAGGTGCTATTGCGGACCCCTTTTATAGAGGAAACAATTGTGTCTCAGGGAAGCTTCATGATTTTTGCAAAGTCCTGCAGCTATCAGATTCGGAAGTGGGGTCTTTTGATCCTAAAACTGGTGCTATCTTCCATTTGCCATACTGACAGCTCAGCGAAGCAAACAGTCCCACATGGCCAGTTGCAAAGGAGGAACTTATGAAAAGGTCATTATTAAATACAGATTTTTACTCTGACCAAACCTTGCCGAGGCAGGTTCAGGTTGCTAATACTACAGTGCCCCGTGCCCAAACACTTTAAGTTGGATCTACATTGATGAAGTGAAGACTTACCTTCATACTGTAAAAATTATTATTGAAGGAATTGGAATTTGGTACCAAGATCCACCATCATGTCATTTTTTATAGTCCAAACTCACCTGATAATTATTAAATAACCCTCTATTTTGCGTGTATAGACAGTCTTATTCACTATGGTAATTTCTTCCTTTAATTAAAGTCTTGTTTTTAATTGTTCATGTATATACACTAACCCTACACGCACGCACACACACACCGACAAATCGGATTTGAGTGAGAACAAAGGACAGCAGAATTTAAAACAACTCTTCTGTGTTTTTAAGGTAGGAATGAGTCCATCCTACTTTTGTTTTAAGTCTACCTTTTTGAAAAATTCATCTCCAAGTTTAAACGAACTTTGAACCTACTCTGCTAAAGAATTTTACACAGGAGAAGAAAAAAATACAACCCCAGACATGACTGGGAAAAAATTTTTTCGTAAGCTTTTGTGCTAAATTAGAAAAAAACTTACTACATATTTTATCATCTCAAGTGATTTTTCAGAAAAAATAATATTAAAGTCTTTTTTGAGCCAGAGTTCAAATTTACATTGTAAAGCAATCAGACTTTTACCCTGGTAGCTATGCCAGAAAAGTTTACACTCTCATCATTTTTCCTCCTTTCCTATCATATTAAATAAACATCTGCATCCCCCCTAGAATGTTTGGGAACCAGCTGGTCCTGAAAAGTGAGTATATACTATCTGACAGAGGAGTCACTTTACTGAGGAGAAGTAGAAATTAAGAAATGGGGGAGCCTCCTTTGAGGGCAGAAGGGTGCCGAGAGAGTGGTGGTAGGGAGAATCAGAGCCCAGGAAAAAAATGTTCTTGGGTTACAAAAAGGCTTTTCAGATTGTAACAAAAATCCAATTCAACTTACAAATTAACCTTCTCTTAGTTCACTAATAATCTGAAAATAATGTCTACATTAAGCTAGGAAGGAAAACCATTCAATTAAGGAATCAAAAATATCAATATGAACTAAGAACTTTCTGATGGTAAACGTATAATAGCTCCTTTGTTAGTTTGTAAAATAAGCCCAGGAAATATTTTGATAGATTAGTACTCAAATGAGCAGCAAGTTAAATTTTTCCAGCACAGTAATACAGTCTGCTTTATTGAGCACCAAACAGAAAGTTGCAAATGTACCCAGTGGATAACAATCTCCACACTGTTACATTTTAGCAGGTGGAATTCCAGCTCGCCAAAGACTCAAAATTAGGAAACTGCTCTTCCAGCCATCTCCAGACTGCCAACTCTTTATTTGGTGAACTGAAAACTGTAGGAAGATTGTCCTTAAGTATGTGATCAGATCTTGAACCAATCTTTTGTTTTCTATTACATTCCAAAGAGGTCTTTATGCTCTGCAAATAACTCCACGGTACATTATAAAATGGATAAACAAGGATGATGGGACATCAGTAAATGCTGATCGTGAGAGTTCTGAAGACTGCATCTTGCTTCTGCATATTCATCTACTTTATCCGGAAAGCAATGATGAGAATTGCCAGACACATCAAAGAAAGGAGGCCCCTTTATTGGATAGAATAAAATAAAATAACTAAGCTACATACGGAGATTTACCACACTATAGCATTATCTTCTTCTAAGATATCTTAAAGTGTTTCCATTTAAATATCATATACCATTTTATAAGGAGTTGTTTTATCCCTCCTGGACAAAAAGATATTCCTAAGTGTTATACTAACTCAGTGAGCCATGAAGAGATGAGCTGTAAAACATTTAATACAGGACCACGGTTGGTTATTCACAACTGAGTAATGAACTGCATGTCACACGATGCTTGATAGTTATCTGTGTTGCTGAAGTTATAGCTGAGGAATTATTGGGCTCCCTTATCTGAAAGACCAAATGTAGTGCGAGATCAAAGGAGGCAATAATTGTGCAGGAAACAACATCTTTTTAAAAAAATTCCTCTGAAGATGAGAAACTGATTTATAAAGTTCAAGGTTAGTAAAGTACCGAGTATCATTTTAGGTTCCCCAAGTTGGACCAAACCTTTTTAGCAATATTTCTAATAGGTCATTTGCAGAAGAACTGACACTAAAAAATTAACAAATTGACAAATCAGGGATCCCTTCCAGGGACTAAAGAAAACAGCATGTGAAGTCATTTACATGGCATAGAAGAAGTCCGCATTATAAATGTAACATGATTACATAAATGTGTTTCATTGGAAAAAGAAGAGGGCTCTCAAAAGTCCACTTTAGAAGCCCCTAGACCAAATCGGATCTCTAAACACCAAGGAGACAATTGGGACTTTCTGGCCCCCGCCAACTGATGACAGTGTTTTCTGAATTGGCAGCTCTGGGGACCCAAGCACAAGAAGTACTTGGTACAGATTGATGGATGGTTCATATCAGCAGCTAGTCAATGAATAAGGTACCAAGCCAGATTATTTTACCCCCTTACCAAGGCACGCCAACAAAGAAAACTTTTGGAAGTCATTAACTACTGATTACAAGACATAATTTATTAACATCCTTAAAGACCTGCAGAAGTGGAAAACACTGCGTGGCTTTCCCAACTGGCCTGGGCTACCCTAACAAAAGTTCTTCGCTCAAAAAAATTCCCCAGTCAAAACTTAATTAAGGTTAAGTGAAAAATTATGATACACAACTCTGCAATATTAAGTAACTAAATATTTAAAGCTAGGTTTTGCAAAGAAGGGAAAAAAAGAAACTAGCATGGGCTCTCTC
Source organism: Neophocaena asiaeorientalis asiaeorientalis (assembly GCF_003031525.2). Classification (NCBI taxonomy): domain Eukaryota; kingdom Metazoa; phylum Chordata; class Mammalia; order Artiodactyla; family Phocoenidae; genus Neophocaena; species Neophocaena asiaeorientalis. The sequence continues at coordinate 925,939 of NW_020173697.1, forward strand.
TGAGTGAGATTGAGTGAGTTTTAGTTGCTTTTTTTTGTCTTTTGTTTATTTCCCTAGCTGAATACATTAAGCACACATTACCTTTATGAAATCAGAGAAACAAAAAATGTTAAGAAACATCCACAATGTGGATTTCTACTTTAGATAATAGATGATTTTTCATTCCCCATTTTACTTACATTTGTGTCTCCTTTTCCAAAGACAATCGTGTTTCTAATACTTTCCATTTCTCTCTGTTGACTCTTTGGAATGTTCTGTGAGCACTTGGGTCTCATTTGTTTTGCCTACCAATGGAAAAAAAAAAAAAAATCTCTGGAAATGGTGTCATGCAATACTAGGTTCAGACTTTAGTAAGCCAAGTGAGGATTTGATTTCCAAGCTATGCCTAAAAGAAAATAGCCAATAATTTTCTCCTGATTTTAATAGACAGCCTTCCATGACTATTTACCCCTCTGTGATCTAACAGCATAGCTTTAATACTAATGAATTCTATATCATCACCATTCTACAGGAAAACAATCCTGAAGCACACCACTTTCCTTTCACATGTTAAAACTTCAGAAATAGTTCAGCTGGTTGTGGTGATAAGTGAGCATGTGTAATTAATACAGGATGCAAGAATGCAAAGTCAACCATGGAGCAGAAGCTTGCTTCCTATCAACCACTGTTATGTTTGAATGACATTAATGTCATCTTTTACCTCCTGTGTTAGGGACTTTAATACAGGTCAAGTCCATGAAAATATATATTATACTAGAATATATTCTAATACATCTATTTCAGAAAATGTCCTGTTTTCCCCAACTTGATTGTGGGTTCTTTATGCCATTTTGCACCTCTCTCCTCCAACAAATGCCCTCCTGATCTCAGTACCTGGCACCAAGTCCAGCATGCACCTCTAGGCTGGTTGATTTGAAGGACTAAGCTTGACTTCACTTTTTTAATCTTCCAGTCAACCATCTTCAGCTGGCTGTGGCTACAGCCCTGGGGACGCCACATGGTAGGGTCAAAAGTCCACCAAACTGGGAGTCAGGGCATCAGAAGGCCAGCTTCCAACTCCACTCATCAATACTCATGTTCAAAACCCTTGGGTGAGGCATTCCACCTTCTGGGCTTCAGTTTCCCCATTTGTAAAACAAACTCCCTCATTTGTAAAATCAAAATGCCAGACTAGGTAAACTTTAAGGTCTATCCTAGCTCTTAAATGCTATGGTTCTACATGTTCAGAAGGCCCAAGAATTGCTTAGAGCTGGGCTGTCCAAAACAGTAGCCACTAGTTAATATGTGGCCATTTAAATTCAAATTTAAATTAGCGGAAATGAAACACAATAAAAATTTCAGTTCCTCATTTGCAGTAACCCCATTCAAGTGCTCAGTAAGCTACATGTTGACTAGCGGCTACTGCATTAGCACAGATATGGAACAATTTATTGCCACCATTTGTCCTGTTTCTTCCACTCAAAATGATTTCCCTTTCCTCCCATGTCCCATCCTAGGTCCAAATTCCTCAAGATCCTTTCCATAGTTATTCTGTGGCAAAGCTGGGGAAAACTGCTCCAGATGCAGCCAGTGTGGCTTAGCAACTGGGGTAAGGATAGGTAAAGAAGTTGCATAAGGGTGATGCCTAGGAAGCCATGCTGCTTACCTCCGCTTGTATCCATCAGATACGCCACAGATACATGGTGAATTTGCTAAGGCTGGGACTTGATGAGAAGACGGTAGCTAAGCTCACACCAAAATACATGCTAAAAACGATGGGATACAATCAATCATAAAAGAAAGAGCCTTTGGGTCTTTGAGCAACAGATGACCCAGTCTGCCCCTCATGTGGGTCTGGAGAAATGCCAAGATCCTCTGCCCAACAGCCCACCCGGACCCAGTGGACCCCAAGGAACCAGGTTATGCAAGTGTGTGAAGTGTCAGGAAAGGGGGGCAGCTGGGAAGTAATCCATTCATCAGCTTCCGACAATTTCTCCAGTCAATGCAGACTTTGAATAAGTCACTGCGTTGTCAGTAAAACCTACTACATTGTGTTTTTGTTACTCCAATTGCCATGTACTCCAGGGCAAATGCCACTATCTCTTGCCCATTGAAAGTAATGTCTTCCTCTGTGGAACCACCATAGCACTTTATTTTTATTTATTTATTTATTTTTTTTTTTGCGGTACGCGGGCCTCTCACCACTGTGGCCTCTCCCGTTGCGGAGCACAGGCTCCGGACGCGCAGGCTCAGCGGCCATGGCTCACGGGCCCAGCCGCTCCGCGGCATGTGGGATCCCCCTGGACCAGGGCACGAACCCGCATCCCCCGCATCGGCAGGCAGACTCTCAACCACTGCGCCACCAGGGAAGCCAGCACTTTATTTTTTCTTATTTATTTGTTTGTTTGTTTGTTTTTGGTTGTGTTGGGTCTTCGTTGCTGTGCGCGGGCTTCAGTAGTTGCAGCACATGGGCTCGGTAGCTGTGGCTCGTTGGCTCTAGGAGCGTGGGCTTCAGTAGTTGTGGCTCACGGGCTTAGTTGTTCTGTGGCATGCGGGATCTTCCTGGGCCAGGGCTTGAACCTGTGTCCCCTGCATTGGCAGGCAGGTTCTTAACCACTGTGCCACCAGGGAAGCCCCGCCATAGCACTTTATATCATTGTTTTATTTTGTTTTCTTTTCTTTTGTTTTTTTCTTTACCATGCCACCGCCACTCATTAGTTGTTCTGTGGCATGCGGGATCTTCCTGGGCCAGGGCTTGAACCTGTGTCCCCTGCATTGGCAGGCAGGTTCTTAACCACTGTGCCACCAGGGAAGCCCCGCCATAGCACTTTATATCATTGTTTTATTTTGTTTTCTTTTCTTTTGTTTTTTTCTTTACCATGCCACCGCCACTCGGCACATGGGATCTTAGTTCCCCGACCAGGGATTGAACCTGCGCCCTTGCACTGGAAGCGCAGAGTCCCAACCACTGGATTGCCAGGGAAGTCCCTATATCATTCTTGAGGTATTTACCATGAACCCTTTTATTATATCCTGTGCATTCCTTAATTCCCTTACGGGACTGTAAGGTATGACCTATACTTTGTACTTCTTATATATTCCAGAGTTTTAGCACAATGATTAGCACACCAGGAGTGAAGTAAATATGGAATCTGACAAGGAATGAATCAGTCAATGAATTGAATGAATAGATTTAAGAATGAATGAATACTCTATAGTGAATCCCATTGCTATGGTCCCAAAATAACCCAGGTCTTAATGTGTCCCACCTTAAACCAGTCTTCCATCCATGATTTACTTAAATTCCCTTTCTTTAAAGGGAAGAGTCATATTGATGACAGATAGCAAGAAATGTCCAAGAACAATGTTAACTACAAGGATATATGTAGGTTGACAACTACTGAGGAAAGCATTCTTTAGCCATATTCTCTAAATTCTACCTTCTTTTCTGCTTCTTGTTTCTTAATCTTAAATAATTGTTAGAATTCATCATATCACACTTAATCAGGCATCAAATAAAATTACCTAAATGTAGTAAATATTTAAAATTGTACATGCCAACATTAATCATTACTAGCACTAACTTTTTTTCTCATAAAGTTTCGGGGCTTCCCTGGTGGCGCAGTGGTTGAGAGTCCACCTGCCGATGCAGGGGACACGGGTTCGTGCCCCGGTCCGGGAAGGTCCCACATGCCGCGGAGCGGCTAGGCCCATGAGCCATGGCCGCTGAGCCTATGCGTCCAGAGCCTGTGCTCCGCAACGGGAGAGGCCACAACAGTGAAAGGCCCACGTACCGCAAAATACATAAATAAATAAATAAAATTTCGGACTCAGTGACAGAAGGGTTTTTCTGCACCTTCCTCAGCTAATAGTATCTGAAAAGTATCCATAACAGAAAAATATTATTCACAATCAAATATTTCACTCATGCAGTTATCATGGGCTTCACACTTCTCTCTTAAGTCATTTTCTGTACCCTTAAGTAGGCTACACAGACTTCTTTAATTTCAGACATTTTATGGCTCTAACACTGCCTAAAGGGAAATAAGTGAAAATATTTAATTGTATAATGTGATGATACATTTTTCATGACTTTTACTCTATTAAAATTTCCATTTTTACTAAAAATCTGACTTCTAGGCATTAATTCTACACACTTACTTGCCCATATATAAGATAATGCACATACAAGGTTATTTATTACAATACGGTCTATAAAAATAAAAGACTGGAAACTCAATGTCCAGCAAAAGAGGACTAGATCAATAAATTATGATATATCCTTTCAGTGGAATGATATGCAAATATTTAAAAAAGGAATGAGAATGATTTCTAGGTAATGCATCCCCAAGTAATTTATTATATTGCTGTTTGTAATAGAAAATATTAGAAATTCTATCAAGATCCATCAATAGGTGACCAGATAAGTGAATTAGAGTACCTCCATTCAGTGGAATAGTACACACCCGTAAAAAAAAATGAGGCTACTCTGCACATATAGAAAGATATCTGAAATACATCATTACGTGACAAAAACAAGATTAAGAGCAATGTTTATAGTGTGTTAACTTTTGCATTCAAGGAGCGGAGCGTTTCAGATATACCTGCATAAAGAAATTCCAGACAAGACACAAGAAACTAATAAACATGGCTCTATGAGGGAGGTAGCCTTGGGTCCACGCAGGGCAGGAGAGGGAGCAAACTTTTTCGCAATCTATCATTTTATATTTTTCACTCTTAATCTTGTGCATGTATTATCTATCCAAAAAATTTTACTATGTATCTCCATTATCATTGGTCTAATGTTTGTTTAATAAATGGATTTTAAAAGAATTCCCGATATGTCACTCTCCAACCTCTATTGCCAAATTTCCCTTTTGTAAACTGTGCTCTCCTCTCTTTTACATCAAATGTCTTTTCAGTGCTCACAAAGACCCAACTGAAGGAAAGAGCTAAGGCAGAACACTTTGGAATGGAGTTGATTTGGATCCAGTTTGAAATCTTAGAAGACATGATGCTAAATAGTGAAGCAATTTGGGGAACATATTTGCATAGAAATGAAAGATGGACTGTGTGGTCTGGGTGATGGCCAAAAAGTTGAATAACACAGAATTAATTGTGCTTCCTTCTTGCTAACATTTTAATGGTCTAATTATGAGAATGTTTAATTAAAATGTTTTCATTTGTAAATGAGGGTAATGATTATCAACAGCTCTCTGAAGAACTAATTAATGTTTTATTTCACCAGCTTAAACAGATTTTAAGAAAAAAGGAAGATAACTGAAGAGCCATACTGAAATTTCTTTTTTCATACTAAACCATCTTTTCAAATATTCAAGTCATTAATCTATATTTGGAAATCTGTAATCATCTGAGGTCTTATATAGCCAGGCTTCCATTTATTAGAGAGATGAATTCACACAAAAAAGCGACAATGTTTAAACGTGGTGTTCAAAAGTCCCTCTCGGCGAGAGGTATTAAAATGTCAACCTCATTTGAATGAGACATTATTGACCCCCATTAGTAGGACACGTGCTCGCCGTGGCTTTCTCTAATGGTGGTGATGGATTTTCTCTTGTCCATCCACACACTCCTGCCATGTCCTCTTATGACCTGGGGCAGACATATGCTAGACAGCTGGCTGGACCAGGTCTGTGGCCACTGAACAAAGCAAACCTTGCTGGCCCACACAAAGGTTGAACCTGTGACCTTGTTCTCATTAGCTCAATGCCCTAACCACCTGAGTTAAACAGCCACAAAAAAACGTGTAGATTGAATGCTGGGTTGATAGATGTCTGTGCAGAGGGGTGTCAAAGCCGGGTATAAAACAATACACAATACTGGACATAATGCTGGTGTTTAGGTATTAAAAGAGGGTGTCTTGTCCTCCTATAAACTGTGTGTCTTGTAATCCACACCCCAGTGGCATTTTCCAAGCTGAGAACAAAAACATGAGCATCTTAAAAAGAATTATATTTCAGTTCTGTACCACAACTCAATATGGTACCCACCCTGAAATAAAGACAATGGCCATTGAAACAGTAGTTAACTAGGATGGATTAGGAGATCCCAGAAAGTAATAGATTCTACATCTCATTTGATCTGTGTTCTCCTGAGCCTTGGGTTTTAAAAAGGGAAGGAGAGATAAAAATGGTAGTTGACAGAAGCAGAGGTAAGAACAAGAGTCAAGAATTCGTGAGTAGAAGACATAGAAGCTGTTCATCCAGGCAAAGCTTCATGAAGAAATGTCTGTGCTCAATCCACAACTTTTGGTTGAGTATCGTGTGTTTGGTGTGTCACGGGGCCTCTGAGATCTACCAACAGGGAGGGGAGTTCGGCTCACAGAACACAGAATCATGGAGAAAGTCACTGACGTCTGCATTCTCACATTGTCCTTTGCCCTGAATAGACAGTGACTCTGGTGCCAACCTCTAAGGGTCATCATGACTGCAGGCCCAACGCAATAATCACCGAGTGTGGAAAATCCCAGATTAGGTGAGAAACGTCACCACAAGTGCAATATGAGTAGTTTCAGTGCCAAGATTATATTTCAAGTGATGAGATGAAGTTTCACCCTTTGGCCCTTCCTCGTCTTCCATCTGCATGGACTCTCCATCACAGGAGCCTGGTCAACGGGATTGCAGGCTCATTAACCCCCAACCACTAGGAGACAACAATTGAACTTATCATCTTGGGGCTCAAGAAATATATTCCAGTTAACCATCCAAAACTACCACGTTCAAGCACCTCCCCTCTTGAAAGTTCCCCTCGAGATAAAGTTCCAGTTGCTTAGGTTGATGCCCAATAGAAATGCATGGCTCAGTCTTTTCTTCTTTGCATGCCCATGCTTAGCAGAAGGCTTCCCGCATAAAAGGAGTTCAATCCATATTGAATGAGGAGACAAGTGAACATCTCTGATCCTTTTTTTTTTTTTTTTTGCGGTACGCAGACCTCTCACTGCTGTGGCCTCTCCCGTTGCGGAGCACAGGCTCCGGACGCGCAGGCTCAGCGGCCATGACTCACGGGCCCAGCCTCTCCGCGGCATGTGGGATCCTCCCGGACCGGGGCACGAACCCGCGTCCCCTGCATCGGCAGGCGGACTCTCAACCACTGCACCACCAGGGAAGCCCTCTGATCCTATTTTATCTTTCCACTTTGTCTCACTTTGCTGCTCTTACTTAATCCTCCCCTCCATTTTCATTGTCCATGGGGCGGTGAGAATCCGACTCATTTCTTCCCATTGCCCCGTGGACATGGCCAGCTCTCTCCTCACTCCATGCCCGTTCAGGACGTTCCCTCCAACTAAGGATATTAGCATGTGTTGAGTGCTTACTATGTATCACTCTGTATATGTTATCTCCTTCAATTCTAAAACAAAATTAAGCAGTCACTACTATACCCATTTTCTACAAGGTACTCAAAAGTAGAGTAACTTGCCGAGACTCTACAGCTGGAGAGCAATGGAACCGACATTTGTTTTGTTTTGCTTTTGTTTGTTTACTTATTTTGGCTGTGCTGGGTCTTAACTGTGGCACACAGGATCCTCGTTGCCCTGTGTGGGCTCTTAGTTGCAGCATGCGGGATCTAGTTCCCTGACCAGGGATCAAACCTGGGCCCGCGGCATTGGGAGCGGGGAGTCTTAACCACTGGACCCCCAGGGAAGCCCCTGGAACCAAGATTTGTACTCAGATCTGTCTGTCTCCAAAATGAAACTCTTCTCCCTTCTAGAGTATTCTCTGAACCCCACCCCCATGTACCCAAATTCTGCTTTTCCAAAATAGGTCTAACTCTCAAGGTGGAGAGCAAGCTGTAAGCAGAGGAGCTCTTTCCAGTGCACTCCATCCCATAATGGTCTCTCATTCTTTTAACTTCGTGTTATTAACAAAATGTCTCAGACAACAATCATGGACTACCTCAGCTCTCCACTTATTGTTCCTTTCTATTTGTCCTTTTAACTTTTCTTTAATCCTTTTCTTCTCAGCCTCACTAAATTATAGGTTCAAAGAGCATCTTCTACATGCTGTAATGTGCTGTATCCCTTCACAAGCATGGAAGACACTTCCACATGTGGTAAGTACCCAAAAAATGTAACTGACTAAAAACAATGAATGTCAGCAGCTCCATCCTCCCACTAAGAATTTTGTGCCAATTTCTATTGTTATGCACTCCTTGGAGTATTGATATTTATCTCTTAAGGTTATTGTAATAAAGAGAGAAAACAGGAAAACTTGGAAAATGAAACAATGTTTGTAAACTATTTCAAAGTCTTCAATTATTAACTTTCTGGAGCATCTCTGGGATGGCTTCTATACCAGTGTTTGTGAGATCCTCTTGTTAAGATTTTTCTTGTTTCCTTCAAATACCCTCATATTGAAAGGTTAATTACTTGGTTGTAAAAGTGCACTCCAGAATGAAATTTAACCTAAGAGTTCTCCATCTTGAGGTGAATATTTTTAGCAGTCTTTTTTTTCAAAAACAGAAAGTTTAACATCTGTTTAACAAATTTGAACACATTCTTACAGAAGAATAAAAAAAATAGAAATACAGAGGTTCATGGATTTTAAGCTCTTTTGAGTATTTGTAAAACACATTATGATTTTTATGCTTAGAAAAAATAGGAAGTGGTGCTTTCAGCTGTAAATCAGCACCAGCAAATAAAGATGGGCTAGAAGTGGAGATATCTTTGGGACAAAAGTTTTTGGATCATCCAAAATGTTGATCATTTGTGGGCCGTAGAAAAGGAGGATTTATTATTTTTGAACGGTTCAATTTTTAGTAAGATAAAGCACATACAATTTGAGAGAACATCAAACAGAATGTGGTTCTTATTAATATCACATAACCTTTCCTACAAAGCTTTTCCTTTCTCCAGCCTCGCTCCCATTAGAAGCAAACTAAACATGTTGACAGCTCCAACTTAGGAAGGTGTTAGGCCAATAGTCTCTCCTTTTGAGAAGCTGGATCATTAATTCAATATCACATTACTAGTTTTCTTCATAAGCTATGCATGGGGGCAGACTCTATTCTGTAGGGTTTAATCACACACAAGTGGCAAAACCCACAGAACACAGCTCCTAATCAGTTGGGCCTTCAACCAAAGACTTACTCCATGCACATATGTCACTCCCATTTTCATTAGTGTGACTAAAACTCTAACTTATTTTACACATTTGGAAGAGGCTGGGTCTCAGTGGTAGTGATTATATTATAAAATTATATTGTCTCACTACCAAATGTGTTTATACGTATCAGTATGTTTTATAATTGAAGATGCGCCTCCAGAGCAGATGAGCCATTGTTTTCAGAACAATCTGCGACTTCTTTTTCATCCTAAATACTAATGTGAATCTAAAGATAGCATTTATGTTTTTAGAATCTTTAAGAAAACCAATGAAGTCTAGGACCTCAATTTATTGAGGTCAATTGATTTATTTTAGGTCTTGTATAAAATAGGGACTCAATTAAACATCGACTGAAGAATGAATGAATAAATTCCAACCACCTGAACTTGGGAACCCAACCCATAATCACAAAGGCCTATATCCTGGAGCAGATTCCAGATGGAATTCAAGATAAAAGTCTCAAAAACTAGGCTCAGATCTACCTCCTGTAATTGATTCTGCTCAATTCAGAGTTTGAATCATCTTAAGGTTTCCAAAAGATCCAAACAGAATTGTTTAGGCAGAGGTCCAAGAAAATAAATGTGACTATACTTCAGAAGAAGTAGCTTGGACCTTCCTTTGTATAAAAGAGAGCCGTTGGAGTTTCTCGAAACCCTCTCAAGGGGCCATCGCTGAGTGGGTGACCCCAGAGTCACATTCCAGAGCTGTATGGCTATACATCAAAACAAAGTTTTGAGTTAAGAGTAATGCATTCAGGGAATTCCCTGGCTGTCCAGTGGTTAAGACTTGGTGCTCTCACTGCCGTGGCCCGGGTTCGATCCCTGGTCGGGGAACTAAGATTCCACAAGCCGCGTGGCATGGCCAAAAAAAAACAGAAGCAATGCATTCAAAGATCACCCTACCGCCACCTCCTACCCCTACTGCCACTGTTACCGGTGCAGTCATATCCAGGTGGGGAGCCTGCCCACCTAGCCTGAGACACACATCGTGGTCCAGGGAAAGGAACCACTCCAGTGGGGAGCAAAAGGAAGAAGACAGCCATGGTGTGTGGGAAGGAGTTGGGCTCCCTGTGTTTATTAAGGAGCTTAGATCAAAATCACCATGCCGGGCTTCCCTGGTGGTGCAGTGGTTGAGAGTCCACCTGCCGATGCAGGGGACACGGGTTCGTGCCCCGGTCCGGAAAGATCCCACATGGCGCGGAGCGGCTGGGCCCATGAGCCATGGCCGCTGAGCCTGCGTGTCCGGAGCCTGTGCTCCGCAACGGGACGGGCCACAGCAGTGAGAGGCCCGCATACCACAAAAAAAAAAAAAAATCACCATGCCATACAAACATGGACTAATAACTTCTCACAACACAGTAAGTCATTAGCCTTTATGCCCAATAGGTGATAAGCTAAAAGAAGGCAGAGACATCCATCTAGATTCACTAGTTTGCCTGCAGAGAACCCAATACCTGTCATACATTAGCTGCTCTTTATTGAGCGCCTGAGTGAACGGCAGTGAATAAGAGTGGGTTTCCCTCCTGCCTGTAGCTCACTAGCTGTGTGACATGGAACACTTTGGTGCTGCAGCTCCTCAGCTGTAAAATAGGGATAATGGCTGTACCTTAGTTGGTAACTATGAAAAATAAATGAGTTAATATGGGAAACGCACTTAGAACAGGACCTGGCACATAGTATTATTATATTTTCTATCATTATTATTATTAATTATTCCGACCTCTAATTCCTGGTGTAGGGTGGCCCTGCCCAACTTCTAGGATTTCATGCTGTCCTGGAGGTGTTCACTGCCCTGTGGGAACAGCCACACCTACAGTAAATCATCCTCCTTTTGTGAAGAGGAAGACAAAGCTTGCCCCTCAATAATATGAACTCTGCAAAAGGCCTAATGTCTTGCAGTGTTTAAAAAGATCCTCTGCTCAATATTCTGTAACAACCTAATTGGGAAAAGAATTTGAAAAAGCATAGCTACATGTATATGTATAACTGAATCACTCTGCTGTACACCTGAAACTAATGCAACATTGTTAATCAACTATACTCCAATATAAAAGTAAAAGTTAAATAAATAAATTTTAAGAGATCCTCCAGAGTGAGAAGCTTATAACCACTTCTGTCCTTAAGTAATTTTTTTAAGTTGTATCCAAGTTACTACCCAAGGTCCATTGATATTAAACAGAAAAAATAACTTCCTCACACGGGCATAAGTTGCACAAAATACCATCAGTGCAATTTTGACAGGTACCAGGAGATCCCCAATATTGCTAATTGTTTACTGGGCTTGGCCTCAGATGTGATTCAGTAAACTGCTATATTGGGTTTCCTTGTTTCCACTCACACTGCCCCTGCAGTCATCCTCCGGGGGGGTTTCGGTCATCTAGGACAGCCCGGGTGCCTGGGTGTGTGTGCCCAGGTCACTGTGGAGGGCTGTGTGAGTGGGATCAAGAACCGGAGCATCTTAAAATGAAACAGCTGCAGCAGGAGTGGTCCAGGCTTGGGCGCAATACGATAGCTGCTATTAAACTCCACTTTGAGCTTCTCCTGGCTTTGATGATTTCTTTCTTCCTCTCCAAAGTTTATCATTCTTTTCCTGACCTCAAGTCAACCTCATAAAAGCCCACTTTTTTGTTTTGGCTCGAATTAAAGTTTTCGTTGTTTTGTTGTTGCTTTCAGGATTTTGCTTGTTCTCAGTTTTTTTGTTTGTTTTTCCTTTGTCTATTTGGTCTGGGAAAACTATGAAGTGAGGCAGCCCAGCCATTCTAAAGTGTCTTGAATAGATGTGGAACTAGGAATTTTTGTTCCCTGGTATTCACCTGTCTCACAGCTTCTTCCCCTTCCACCGTGCCATTTCCTCCCAGTAAGCAGCTGGAAATGCCCCTTTTTTTTTTCAAACTGTGTGCTACCAATCGCCTTCCTTGGCATCTCTCATTCCACGGCGAGCTAGTTGAGGTAAAAGGCTTCATTTCAACATCCAACAGTGGCATCCTTGAGTAAAGTTTGTTATTCACCATTGAAGAGAATAAATGTTTAAATGCATTGTCAGAATGAAAAACTCTTTTTCATTCTGACAGTTAAAAATTGAATGCACGTTTAAGTTCCTCGGAAAAGATGTGTTATAGTAACACAAACAGTGATAGAATTGGAAAGATTATAAAGAGGAAGTTCTAGGGCCTTTTAACTTTACCGTGAGGGAAATCATTTAAATGAGCTACAAATATCATTCCCTCGATTAACATACCTTAACTCCACCACTGTATTTGCATCATCTTTTCTTAAGGTGATAATTAATAAGGCATCACTTAAAGACTATATAATGATGCTGAGACAAAGACAAGACTTAAGTCAGCCAGCTCATTGGGACTTTTTCCAGCTCCCAACGACCACCTGGGATTCATCTTAATTCTCTGATTCTGTGTTTCAAATCAGCCTCTCAAAGATACTATTTGCTGTCAGCAAGTCCCCTGATTTATTTAATCCTTCCCCAAAATGTGTCCTGAAATTCTCACAATTTAACCCCTATTTGTCATTGAAGGCAGCTCCTCTGCAGTGACTAAATCACTCTCCGGCATTGTCAGGTGTTAGCAGAGGCCCTGGGGCTGTTCTGGTGGCCTGGGAAAGCAAGACCAGCCCCCTGAAATATTGCTGTTACTTTATTGTCTCAACAAATCATCAATAGATTTTTTTTTTTTTGGTTACACTTATAATCTCCACTACGCCTCTCCAAAAGAAAGAACACCCAGGCATAGTGCAAATAGGTAAGTTACTCTCGGAGATTCAGTATATCTTTATATTTCCCATTTTAGGAAGGACATTACTAATTCCAACATTACTATTCCAATGTGTAATATGCACACGTTGTGTTTCAGATTACATAGTACGATATGGGCAAATATGGATTCGAATAGAAGAAGGGAAAAAGAAGAAAAATAAGTAGAAAAGGGGAAAAAGGGTAATAAAAACTCTTATCTGATTCACTTAAAAATAGATTGAGACAATCAGATCCGATGTGGTCTTGTTTCTTCTTCTAATGTGTAAATCCTGATGGATTAAAAAAAACACCACGGTTTATAAAGCAGGAGTCCCATGACAAGAGAGGTGGCATTTTTATGCTTCCCTAAAAAAGCAGTAAGAATGCGCTACAATCAGTAATAAAAATCATCGGAGGGAATAGATTTGGAAGAGTTTGTGTGGTATCACATCATCATCCTTGAAGTTCACGCCTCCAACTCATAATCTCAACCTTCCTCAATCTGCAGGTGATCTGGAAGGCATGGGATTGAATTCACTGAAGGGCAGCCCACTTTTTAATTAAGCTTTCTATGTTGAGGTACTTGTAGATTCTCACGCAGTTGTGACAAATGATAGAGATCCCATGCACGCTTTACCCAGTTTTTCCTAATCTTGCAAAATTATAGTGCCATGTCCCAATCATGATGCTGACATCGATACAGTCAAGACACAGGACTTTTCCATCACCAGGATCCCTCTTGTTGCCCTCTTATAGCCACGCCCACTTTCCCTCCACCCTCTCAGGCTCCTTAACCCGTAGTCACCACTAATCTTTTTCCTATTTCTATAACTTTGCCATTTAAAAATGTTACATAAATGGAACCAGACGTTGTACAACAATTTGGGGTGGGCTTTTCTACCCAGAGATTCATTTGCGTTGTTGAGCTTATCAATAATTTATTCCTTTTTATCGCTGAGTAGTATTCCAGGGTATGGATGGACTATAATTAACAGTACCTGCTTAACTGTTAACAAAATGGTGAACAGTTTGAAAGACATCTGAGTTGTGTCCAGTTTGGAGCTCTTATGAATAAGGCTGCTATAAACATTCATGCACAGGTTTCTGTGTGAACTTAAGTCTTCACTGAGCTGGGATAAATTCTCTGGAGTGTAGCTGCTGAGTCATACGGTAGTTACACATTTACTTTTTAAGAAATTGTCAAACTGTCTTCCAGATTGGCTGTCCAATTTTTCTCCCCACCAGCAGTGTATGAGTGATCCATTTTTTCTGCATCCTCATTAGCATATGGTGTTGCCATGGTTTATTTTTAGCCAAAGCCAGAAATCCAGTTTAGGACAAAAACTGCTAGCAAGACTTCCAAATTTAACATATTTTGGTATTTTTAACACTACACAGCGATTAAATAAGTATATAATTTATATATATATATATATATATATATATATATATATATATATATATATTAGCTAAACATTAGCTTGCTTTGGTTTAAACTCTACAACTTAAAAGCTCTGCACTTTAGACAAATTACTTAACATCTCTGAACCTCAATTTCCTGATAGGTAAAAACTACTCCTGCCAGGTAAAGAACTATATTAAAGTAATAATGTGTATGTAGAGCATAGGATAAAATAAGTGTTCAATGAATGCTAATTCCTTTCCTCTACATCACTCCGTTTGATCCTCATATATTCTAACCTACATGCTTCTTCTCAATCTGTTCCCAGAACCACTTAGAACCACTGCTTCTGTTCAGTTTTATAGCTCTGTCTCACCTCAATTCAGACGAATATGAAAATAGTTTAAAACTCAGTTAAGATGATGGAACAGAAACAGCATGATACTGCTTTCAGGAAACAAGTTCAAACCCAGATCAACCGCCTACTGACTGTGTGAACTTGGGCCATTATTTCACATCTCCAGTCAACACCACTGATGGTTCATCTCTTCATCTTTAGAATGGACAGAATCAGACCTGCTTTACCTGCCCTCCAGAGGTGCTGAGTTCAAATGAAAGAACTATGTGAAAGCAACTTGTAAACAGTGAAGAGCTACACAACTACATGGCTAGCAGAATAAGGCAAGTTATAGAAAACAAAGTCCAGGGCACCAAGGGGTCTCATTCATTCTGCCATAGAATGTCAAGGTAGAAAACTGGCAGCAACCGCAATGACTTCTGAGTCTAGGATGGTGACGCCCCAGAGGATGGGCTGCAAGAAGACCAGAGTACAAATTCTCTTTTGTTTTTATATAAACAATTAGAAATGAGTTCACCAACACCCTTACTTGATCTTCATCAACAGGTGACCCAGGCACCCAGGGGTGGGGGAGATCTGAAGGCCAGAGGGGCTAACAGTGCCCCTAACTGTAATAGGGAAGAACAAATCTGACTCCATACTGGATCTGTTTCTTTTACTTTAACCTTTGTATTCTGTTGCTTTTGCTACAAGTTAATCACAAGAGAATGTTGCCTGTTGCCTGAAATATACAGGATAGCCCATTCTCAAGGCTCTGACCTTTAAAGGTATAACATTTTCCTATTCATATAGAGATAAAAAGTTGCAGAACAGAGAATAGCATTTGTCTTGTTGGAGGTTTATTGAAACATTGTGACCAGACCTGACTGGACAGCTGCAAGAACAAAGGATTCCAGGCACCAAGAAGTCTGCAACAACCAGCCACACCCCCCTTCCCTTTTAGTGAAAGAAGCCTGAAATCTAACTCAGGGTAAGATGGCTCTTTGGGACACTAGTCCACCATCTTCTTGGGCTGCTGACTTTCCAAATAAAGTCACTATTCTTTGCCCCAACACCTCATCTCTTGATTTATCGACCTGTTGTGCAGTAAGCAATATCAGCTTGGACTCAGTAACACCACCACGAGCTCACAGAGATGAGCTTGACTGAGATGTGTTATGGTTTATCTGGCTCAGTTAGGTGGAAGCAGATTGTACAATCCAGTTGCAACTAAACTAACCTTCACCAAATGGACAAAGGGCTTTAAAAGATTCCTGCAAAGAACCTTATACTGAAGATAATTGAAAGAATACAGGCAGAAACCATCAAAAAGAAAATGACAGAATTGATACTCTTCCTTCTCCACGTTAACCACTTTAGTCCTAAAGCCATGAAACAAGGCAGAAACACAGAAAACATGAATCCAACAGTAAGTCAACTAAAGTATTTTTAAGTGACCGAGAGACTATTTAAAGTGTGGATTTGCATCCACACCTGATAAGGCTGAATCTCACCTTTAAATATTTAAGCCTATTATTTAATTTTTCTTTATCTTGCCCTTTTGTAGTTTTGCTTTTGCATAGGTATATAATGTACATAATATATCAGTAAAGTAGTGCAGGTATATAATTTGCCAATAAATATCCTTTAAATGTTTTATTCTTGGGGCGCACAATTAAAGCAATGAGGAGACCACTGACCTAGGGTATCCTGTTTCTTTCAGATGTCATTTCTCCTAGTTTAGACCTTTGTGTTAGACACCAACAGACCACCACACGTGGCCAAGATGGCATGCAGGTAGATTTCCTCTGCCAGTTTAGCAGGTTGCTCTCACTAAGACCACCTCCCCATACCTTTCTAGAGCCTCTAAAGACAGACAGGAGACTCTTCCTTCACCCTGTCAACCTTGAGGTCTGGAAGTCAATCTCCTCATACAAATCTCTATTAAGTCCATGGGCTGTCAACAGCCCCACATTCCGCAGCTTTCAGGAATGTACCTGGCATGCCAGTCTTTAACATTGTACAGCTATGCCAAAGAGAAGAGCTAGTGTTTATTAAGCACTTACTGTATACCAGACCCTCAATTAAGAGCCTCATGTGAATCATCTCACCACATGTTCATCATGACATTGTGATAGACGATTACTATCCACCTGGTACAGAAGTGTAACTGAAGCTAAGGATGGTTAAGTAATTCTCCCAAGATCACATGCTGATAGCTGCTCTAGTCAAGATTCAAAATTGTGCCTCCGACTCCAGAGACGTGCTCTTAATCACTGTGTTATGCTACTCTCCGTGCGTAATAATAGCTTTATTTGTATGTACTAAGATTTCTTTACAATGTACTCAAAATTCATTTCTCAAATTTGTCTCATTCCAAATGTGATGTTGCTTCATCTTGGGATCAAATATTTACCAGAGCACATCACTGATCTTGTAATAAACAAAATAAATTACAATTATATTTACAGGAATTGTTCTTACAAACAGATTTTTTTTAATTTATCTTACCAATCCTTGAAAAAAAAACTGCTGTAAATTATTTCTAACATGAAGCAGGGTATAAACAATAATACAATAAAATATATCTGGCTTACTATTTGTTCAGATGTATCTGAGGTTATAATTTAAAACTCCTAGCATCTAAGGCAATGAGAAAAATTCAGTGTGTGATCTAGTTATTTCCTCATATTCAGACGTTCTTGCCTGTGTACACTGAGGACACTTGAGTTCTCTTCTCAGATGGTCTCATTACAAATACCTAGGTCGTGATTTTAAAAGCACTATAATTTACAAAGCACAGCCCACACCGAGTGGACTCAAATGCCACTTTTTTGACATAGCTATTTTAACCTTGATGAACCATCATATTTATCCTTATGAACACTTCTTTAAATATCACTGTATCTGAAAAAGGAAAAATTCAGCTTTCAAAGAAAAAGCACTTCAACAGCCCACATATAATTCGTATTTGTAATAGAGCAAAAATAGCCGCTTGATTAGATTATGTAATTTTATTGCTAACATCATCTTGACTTGACTAGCACAAGATTCAGAGAACTGAACAATGTTTGGAAAAGCGGAAAGAATTACTAGGAACGTAAGGAGGCAGTTTCTCACTTCATTTATCCCAGATTAATAACAGTTAAAGTTGCCTGGTTTCTTCCTGAAAAAGTTTTTTCCCCGTTTTCTCCACAAGTTGGAGTGTATGGAAATCCTCTCATGGATATACTTTATTACTCCAGTTTAACACCAATTTGAAAAAAAATCAATGCTTTTTGACACCAGTTATGACAACATGCACTCATTTAGAAAGAACAGTGGTATAGTAGGTGAAAGGTCCTTATATTTTAACCCAATATGAAAAGTCAAGGTAGCTAGTATTTTCTATATACAAGAATTTGTATATATTTCCTTGATGGGTCTTCTTCACGCAGTGAAAAATCTATTTTAAAAATCACTGAATTGAAACAAACAAACTCAATCTATTTGGTTTTGCAGAGCCAACCCATGCCTCTCCTGTTATACACAAAGAGCCAGATGCTGCCTAAGGAAACTTTCTTTTTTAGATTTTATGTTTCTGCATTCCTCCTGTGTCATATTTTGCATCCCTCTTTAAGCCATCATTTCATAACTGTCATGAGAAAAAGCATTCACTCATTTCCTCTGATTTTACATCTTCACAGAATTTTTTTTTAGATGAACCACAGCAATCTTATAGGAAAACTCTGTTTTCTGGTAGGTTCTACAAAGGGTAGAATCTGAATGTCCAGTGCACTGTCTGTTTGTCACCCAGCACAAGTAGGGACTCCTATTACCTACAAAGGTATTAGGAAAGTGCTCCCAGCTGAAAGTATTTATCCAATTCCAATTGTCGTTTGAAAGTCTAAAATACTAAGGGTGGTACTGTTCCAGGAGCTACTGTTTAAAACAATGCAATGCCTGTTTAGAGGGAAAAAATCAGTACTTGAAAATCTGAGTTGGTTTAAAAAGTAATAACTATGCATCCAAAAAAGAATTCTTAGAGAAACATTTATATGCCAGGCACATGTTTTTAATTTTAATATCATTAGCTTACTGAAATAAATATGTAGAGTCTAATAATTGTTTTCTATATTTTGATATTATTCTATTATAGTGAGTTTGCAAAGAAGCTAATGAATAACAATGAAGGAAAAATATGTATCTGTCAGGACAAAGTTGCTGTGGTTTGTAGGCACTGCAAAATGCTGTGTTGAAAAAAAAATCTGTTAAAAAGTAATTGAAAACTGCTCTGATTTAAAAAGAAATGAATGTGTAGCCCTATACGATAATGTCAGATAAAAAGTAATCGTGTTCCCCGTACAGTTGTGTTTGTTGGCATTTATATAAGCATAATAATGCTTTCAGGGTATTTTCATAGTTGTTCACTTAACGTGGGATTAACATCAAAACCTTTATAATTATTTGAGATCACGAATTTGCAAGTGGCGTGGTAAAACATGTTAATGGTTAAAACACTCTAGCAGTTTTAATACCAAACAGATTAACACACATGAAAGTAATATAATTTGTGCACTGAATAATATGTCAAGCCAATTCTTTTGGTGAAGAGAGAATTCTTTCTAGCTACTGCTTTGTATTTCTTATAGACATACTAAAGCAAGCAGCTAGAAAACTTCATGAGAGATACACATAGGTGTGCATGACTCACGGACTTGAAATATTATTCTGTGTCTTTGTCATCGCACAATTTCATGAAACCATCATTTCTGAAGTTCGCTTTAAATAAAATTGAGAACCATAACATGACAATCTAGAAGAATGAAGGTGGGATTATAAAAAAAAAAATCCTAAAAGAGATTGCTAATTGGCAAGAACAGCTATGGATTTCTTTTATAACCACCAGCAAAGAAATGTAGATCCTTAATGCATTAGAAGCATATTTTAATATGCACCCCAGAGTCTCATAAAAATATTTCTTTGCCTCAACTTTCGCATCTGGACAGCAGAGGAAAATGGGTAGTCATTTAGAAAATAATATGAAACTGTGGATTAATTACCCATTTTGCCCATCTTTCTTGAATTCGTATGAAAATGGACCTCACATCTCAGACCTAATTATATTATAATCCTTGTTGCACTCAGCTACACGGGTCAGGGTGGGGTGGGAAATCTTGGAAACTATACTGAACGTGACAAATGCAGGTGCCTCCCCCCAGACACGGAGACTGTGTATTAAAAGCCGGTATCTGTATAACTTCAGCTCCGCCTGAAGGGGTGGGGGTCGAGGAGTTAAATCATGTGGTTTCCACATATACAGAGAAAATCCATAAAAAGAGATTTATTATCATATTTTCTTTTTGAAAAGTAGTATTTGTTTTTGACTTTAAAAATGCTCCTCGGTATAAAGCAAATATTACAATTTTGTGAAACAGCAGCCAAGATATAATTATCTGTGAAATATAAGGCTTAGGACTGGTTCGAGTTAACTACTGTTCTGCTGAGACCAACTAGGCTAGCCCGCAGTGGCCGAAGGAGCAGGTTCAAGGAGGACTGGGCGGCCGCGGGAGCCGGGCCAGACGCCTTGGAGCGTTATCCTCCTGCAACCGAGTTAAAGTTACTTTGCACAAAAAGTCAAACAAGAATAAGCAGCCATGGAAAACGGCACGGAGCCGGCTAGTAGGTTTAACAGCGAGAGAGAGCGGGAAATCCAGAAACCGCCTGGAAGTACAGGAGGAAAATGGGATGGGATGGACGAGAGGGGAACGGAAGAGGGGAGAAAGGAAGCTGGGCAAGGGCACACCCTGGACTCCACGTGCGCGCTGCACGGTGCGTTACCACTAGGTGCGCCCCAGCCGCTCGGCCGGGAAGGAGAAGCCCTTCAACTGGGCTCCGCGCGCCTCCGCACCGGGTGCAGGAAAGGCCCCCGGCCCGGCCCCCTA
>NW_020173697.1:946561-946982 GCF_003031525.2 Neophocaena asiaeorientalis asiaeorientalis
GGAAGCGGGCGGCGGCAGATTTGCCCCGGTGGCACCGAAGCCACAAGCCTGCCCGTAATTGCAAAGCAAACAAGGCTGAAATATTGGATTGGTCTCAATCGTGACAAGATCTACGCTTTTGCCGCCAATTTGTTTGTGCAGCTCTATTTAAAGGCCCTTGATTGAGGAAATGTTGAAAATAGCGGGGAGGGTTCCCTAATGAGACCTCGGGAGGGAAGCTGGGGGGGGGAGGGGCGCCGTTAACCCCTTCCTGCCCGCCTCGGGCGAAAAGCCCCGGAGCTGAGCGGGGTTAGTAGGGGGAGCAGAGCTCCGTCCCATCCCGCCCCGCGCTGTGACCTCCCGCCCGCCGCGGCCTAAACTCGGCCTGCGCTCTCATCTCCCCCCCGCGCCGGCGGCCCACGCGGTTGGGGCCCCGAGGCCC
>NW_020173697.1:947087-955504 GCF_003031525.2 Neophocaena asiaeorientalis asiaeorientalis
TGGTTGTCGGGCTGGGGGTCGCGGCGGCTGGAAGTCAAGGCGAGACACGCAAGAGGAAGGAAGAGAAAACACATTTATTGCGCGCAGCCTGTGCGTCCGGCGTCCATCCCCGCGCGCGCCTTGATCTCATTCATCTTTCATGCGCATCCTCGCGGCCGGCGTAGCTACCCCATTGCTCAGATGCGGAAACCAAGGCTTAGAGAGACCAGTCCGCGGCGTCCGCCCGGCCAGCTGTTGCTCCACAGCTCAGGAGGCGGAGGGGCCAGGAGAGACCAGGCCGGACTGGGTCCCCGCTCTCCATCCCACGCCGGCGATGCGGAGCCCTCGGACGCGCGGTCCAGCCGAGGAGCCTTCCCCTGCTTCTCCCGAGGGCTTGGAGATGAAGGTCTGTGCCCTTCGGGACGACGTCCGCCTCCACCGCTAGTTTTGGTCGCTTTCAAAACAAAGAAAATTGCAATCCGATTGCAACTGGGATACGCAGAATTCACCAGATTTCTCTGTCATCCTTTATACAAGTTGTTTAAGCACCTACTGGGTACAGTGCCTCGATTGGGCTCTCAGGAAACCCACAGTCACAGGAGGGGAAAGATGTGTGCCCAGAGATCGACCGGAGAGCAGATGGGGGTTGGGGGAGAGGGCATCAGAACGGAGTTCAGAAGAAGGGAGACCTGATTTGCGGGAGCAGAGAGAAGGAAAGCCGTACCTGGAAAGGCTTCCTGGAGGAGGTGGCATTTACTCTGGGCCTAGAAGAAACCAAGAAGTGTGGATTCTTTAACATGGGAGAGACATGGGTTGTTTGCCAGCTCCGCTGGCAAGTCGAGGGGTGCCAGACACAGCTGAGGACAATGTAGGGGTCACACTTTCGTCACCTGTTGATCCCCCAGCTGCCCCTCTGACTTGGAGAACTTGAGTCGATCGAGTCCTGAGCAATAAGTTCCAGTCTCTCTTAGGACTGAAAACCTAGGGCTTGCAGATGACACCAGCGGCTAGACTTTGACCTTTCAGGAGCCCTGGACTTGGGCCAAAAGGGACTGTTAAGGGCAGGCAGGGGCAGGAAAATGGCACTGGGGCACTCTCCCCAGGGCTCTTATTAGAGCTCCACGTTCCCAGGCTTTTCCCAGAGGGATGTGGTCAGAGATGTACCTTGGCCAATCAGAAGTTTATCTTTCTGGAGTCACAGCCAAAGGTAGACTGGGCAAATGGAGACCCCGTGGGGGGGGGGCCAGGGAGAACTGGCTTCGTTGGTACTTCCCCAAGAATGATCTGTGCCTTCTGTCAGCAAAACAAAAAAAGCATCAGTCATCCGCATCTAGTGGAGTCTCTCAATGTGTTTTGAATGGAATTCTGCTTTTTCTGTATGCAACCAATTCCTTCGTTTGAAGTTGGATGCTTTGCAATAAGAATGCAATTCCATTTTTTGTTCCTCGAGGTTTTGGCCTGTGTTAACTTAAGTGGGCACTCACACAAGTATTAAAAGGAAATCCATTCTCTCCTGGAAAATGAAACAAAGTCTCGCCTCTCCAATCACACTGCAGATATATAATCTGTAACAACAAATTCGCCTCCTGGTGCTGCGCATTTCCAGCAAGCATCCTGCCTTCTCTGTTTATGTTATAACTTTTCTGCCTGCAATTATTTTTATTTTAATTTTCTGTCACTTTAACAGAATCCAGAGCCTTTTCCTTTAATGTTTTGTACACAACATGTTCATTTGGATAAGATGTCCTTTCCTATCCTCTTTTAGCTTGCCTTTCCTTGTGTAGCATTCTGTATCGGGAGTTTCTAATATTTCTCTCTCTCTCTCTTTTAAGAACTTGTCCCTGTCTTGCTTTATTTGTTTGTGTGAAATATAGTTTGAAAGGAGATCAGAGAGAGCAGGAGGGGTTTGTAATAAGAGAATGACCGAATGACCCAAAGGCTGATTATCTGTCATTAACTGGAGACTCGGTGTACCCAAATTACCAGGGAGACCTCAGTCTGCCGGATCCAGAAAGGCAAGCTGGAATGCGGGGCTGAACAGGCTCGTGGCGTTGCAAACGAAGACACTTTGCCAACACATTTTCTTAAGGAGGTTTCCTTCAAAACTCAGCTCAGCTTCAGTGGACAAATGTTTTAGATTCTGACAGGTTGTACACAGGTTAAAAAAAAAAAATCTCTGCTGAAAGACTACCTTCAGCGTTTCTGGAACGAACTTCCCTGTGTTGTTTCGTTAGGAGCAAAATTGCAGTTAATTGTCTAAGCTCCAGAGAATATTGAGAAGTCAAGCCAAGCTGCTTTTGATCTGCTGAACCCAAGCCTTGTAAACATCGAGGTTTGCCATTAATATCGACAATAAAACGGTTTCTTTTTGTTAACCTGAAACCCAGCCATCATGGCGAGCCCTCGTCTAGAAGCAAAGGCCCCGGAAGAAACTAGCAAGGGTTTGAAAGCAACTGCCAGGGCTAGAGAAATCTATCTCTGTGAATTTGCAAAGGAGGCTTCAGAACAGGAATGCGAGCCACACTGCAGTTAGAACTGGGAAGGCACCGGGGCTTCCAGACACAAACAGACCCTTCAGTCACTTGAGTGGTTTGTCCGACGCCCTGCACTTTAAGCTACCATTTGCTTTCATATTTTATCCTGAACCGCAGACTGTATTGCAGACTAGTTGAAGTCTATTCCTTACCATTTCCTTAGAGCGTGTATGCAAAATTACAATTACTTCCTCTTCTGCATGTTGAATGCTCTCCTCCCGGCTTGGAAGAAAATATTGCTTGTGTGTGTAGGTGATTTGATTGAAACAAGAATGTGAGTGAGTAGTTGACATAGATCCTGTGAGGTGTATTTTCTTACACCACTTCTGCTCTAAACTCCATCTATATTTTACTACAAAGTAGCGAAGATCAGATTTATCATACCTCTTAGGACCACCATAATGACACTAGTAACACTTCCCATGTATATATACATCATGCCACCCAGAGTGAGGCCCCTTCATGTGCATTATCTCTTGTTCCCTTCAGTCTGAGTAAGGATTTTAGCTTTACAGACACATGTGGCTACCTGGCAAAGGTTCCCCCTTATCAATAAAGACCCTCCAGAGCAGCAGCACATTTGCCAGTTAATGTGAAGATCTAGTCATTGATTATTTGGAGAAAATGCAAATTCCCACCACCCATCATAGTGGACATTAAGATGTTTCTTGTACAGTGTACACCTTAATTATTGTACACAATGTTATATGTCAGTCATATTTCAATTTTTAAAAATATTTTTCTAAAGGCCTTTATTTAAGGATGAGCCAGTGTCTTATTCACCACTTTCAGGTTCTGTGACACCAAAACCCCTATAAATCCAAATATTGCTGGAAGGCAAATTAGAAGCAAGGGAAGGAGAGAATGGGGAAGGAGGTAGAGAGGGAAAGGAAGGTAGAAAGGGAGGAGAGAAGAGAGAAAGAGAGAGAGAGGGGCTAAATGCGGGGGGAGGGTGTGTTACAAGCACCCAGCAAGTTCCAATTTTCTCCACTGACTTAACTGTTTCCTGATCAACACGGAGCAATCAGCCCCTCCAGAGTCATCACTGCAACTGGATCAGCCCCTCCCCACCCTGTCGCCACAGATCTGTTCGGATGGGAAAGAGGAGGGACAAGGGCTCACTCACCAAATACCCCAGGCCCACCCCAAGATCCAACAAGAAAATGCTCACGAGAAATGAAACCTCCAAAGAGCCAAGGGCAGCTCTTCCTGCCCTTCATTTCTGAAACAGACGTGAGTCCGATCAAACTTGATTCTGCTTTGTAGATGTGTACTTCGAGCACCACCACGTTTCCGGGGCCACCGTCACTCGCCAAAAGGTACACAAGAAAGGGAGGGACCACAAAACCCCAGTTAGGGGAGACTCTTTCTGCCACTTCAGACAATATGTCTGGTTCTAGATTGTCCTAGAGGTTCTGGGGCTAAGTGGCCAGCAGGTACAATGACTCAACCCCACCCTCTGACAGACAGAAATGCAGAGCAATTAAGGCGTCACAAGAAGCACATCCTTGGAGCAGGTGAGGCTGGGGTGACATCTTCAAGAACACACTGCTTTTGCTGCCACTCTCTGGGTTTCATGTTCTTTCCGGGCCTCTTAGCACGTTCTGGGGTTCACCTCACAGAAGAGCATTATAGATACTTAAAGGAATGCCCAGAGTCACTTCCACTACGTTGGTTAAGAAAATAAGGGAAAACGAGATTTGAAAGACGCTGAAGGGAATTGAGCCATAATTCCCGTAAACATAAAATGTGTGTTTATGGCCCTCTGGCCTGGTTATTTTCAGGTCCAGTTTATTTTGAGTTCTCATGAGCAAAACACAAGATACAAACTGCCCTTGCTTTTGAAATAATAAATACCTCGAAAAGATCTGTATTTTCCCTAAAAACAGACTGAAGTTTTTAAGAAAATATTTAGTTTAAACCAGATTTATTTTAAAAGTAATATCTCACAAGACCAGAACGTCTGCAAGGGAGTGTGCAACCATTCCCGTGCCCTTTGACTCCCTTTCAGGGGAAGGGGTAGGAGTGAGGGAAAAGAGACAGGAGACACGGGCCCAGAATAAATGTTGGACCCCAGTCCTGTCTGCTTAGCTGAAGGAGGCAGATGTAATGTGAAGCACAGTGGGTACACCATCAGCTACAAGGATCGCAAACATCATCCACAGCCCCCGTCCTGTGAAACAGTCTCCCCGCCTAGGTAAGGCTGGTTGCAGCTCAGCTCAGGGCCTCAGAAAAGGGGAAGATGTTAGCACGCCCTCATCCTTGCAGGATTCCTCCTGCAGGCACCCCAGGCGGCCCTCAGCCCGCATCTTCTCAGCTGCTCAGTGGTCCTCAGCCTGAATCCTGTCACCTCCCCTGGAGTACTCGGAATGCATGCCCTTTGGGGAGCAGCACACCAGAGGCCACACTAGTACAGACCAGGATGGGGTCCCTGGGCTGATAACTAAGCCAGGAACTTCCCCCTCCTCCTTTACTTTTCCCACTTTCCCCTCCATCACCACCACTACCACCAGCTCCATCAGTAGCCCCTCAGAAGGCACAGGCCACCTAAACTGGGGGCAAACCTGAGACGGCATCTTTGCCTCACAGCTTTCCAAAGGAGCAGACTAATCCAGCATCCCACTAGACCCGGAGCAAAATGTCCCAAAGACAGCACTAACAGAAAAAAGTGGACTCTGTTGTGCTTTCAGAGTGGAACTCAGCCAGTTAGGGACCCTAGAATTCTCCCATTTGTCCCCTGCCTCCAAGCCCCCTTTCTAGGGCTGCAGCCTCTGCATTTTGGCCTTTGGAGATTCATGAAGCCCTAGACCCTCGGATCACATTAATTAACTGAGCATGACACTGTCAATGAGAACGGATGTTCAGATTAGCATCTTTTATGCCTTTTTTCTGTCCCATGTTGTCCATCTCTTCTATCACTTGCCAGGCTCTCTGGGACCACGAAGGGGTTCGTCCATTTTTTGTTTCAATGAAAAGAGCATGGGAAAGGCTGAAAGTGGCAAGTTCTCATGCCTTTCCCATGGAGGCCCCTCGCCTCTGGTGGACACTGCATCCCAGTCCCCTGCTCAGCCCTCTGCCTGGCCTCTTCCTCCTCCTTTCAATTCCCCAAACTCCCCCTGGCCTGAAAGCAGCTTGCATCTACTTTCCCTGCATTTTTATCTGTTCCCAGCCAGGGTGCAATCATCTTACTTTGTCTACCTGCTCCCAAGGCCTAGATGTGTTTTTATAAACAGACTTTTTAAAAATGTATCAAATGTCAGAGGATTGAACTACCAGTATTTACACATTTAGGGTTGGCCTCCCCTGGTGAAAATGTAAACAGAACCCTGACCACACTACCTATATTCTTTCCTTGAAGAACAAGGTCTTTAAAAGACTCTCCTTGTGCTCAAAACTGCAGACCTACCCAAGGTGGGGGTTCGAAGCTATAGGTGGCTATTTTGTTCTCAGCCCCAAGGGCACTTACCAACCAGTCTGGTTTCAGCTACTCCCCACCTCCTGTCCTCTGCCTTAACACCTCTGCTGGGGGCATCCAGGGAAACTGACCTCTTGCTGAAGGGACTGAATGGGCCGTCATGAGGACTTCCCAGACTGGATTTCTACGATCCTCCCTGGGTTCCTTTCCCTCTCCTGCAGCCCAGCCACCTAAAATCTAAAACATGTTTCCCAAAGCTGTTGCCCAGGGCTCTGGGGTTAGTGGCTGGCGGCTGCCCCAATCCCTGGCAGCTCAGGAGTTGGGTACCCCCCAACCCCGCCCTCTATTCGTGCTGACCTGGCCTTCCATCCCCAACCGTGTACCCCGCAAAACGCACGCAGCAGGCAAGAAAAGGACTGTGCTCGCTGAGTCCTTTGGATGGGACTCCCTTTGTGGCCTGGGGCCTGACTCCGCCTGCCTGCCAGAGACGACGCCCAAGGTAGTGTAGTTGGTCTCCCCTGGGCGACCCTCACCAGGCCCAGCGGCAAGTCCCAGGCTCAGCGCGGGCTCCTGCACACTCCGCGTGGGCTCCCTCTAATTTACGGCCCGCGGGCTCCTGTAGACACCCTTTTCCACACCAACCCTTTGGGCGGAATCCTCAGCTACACATCAGCCTCCCCTTGCGGCTCCTGGCCAAGCCCCGGGGATCATTTCAGTTCCTGCCACCGTCCACCACCACCCCCCAACCTCCTGCGAGCTTTCTGGAGACGCTCACGCCGCTCGGGGCGCCGCGGCCCCGGTACCCTGCGGCCGGGTGACTTACAAGTGGAGATCCATTTTCGGTTATAATGCGTTCAAGATCACCAAGGCCAGCAGTCTAAACATCCACGAGCCGTCCTCCCGGCCTGCCTCTTAAACTGGTGTTTAATGGTTCCCCTCCAATAACTAAACCTGCTTTCCACAGATGCCCGCTTTTATGGGAGAGGCAGGAATGCCGAGATGTATTTATATGTTTGTTCATAAAAACTGGAAAATAAGCTCAGAACACGCTGTAAAAAATATTCAGTTACTTACCAGACAGGCTAGTTAAACCAGGGGAACACCGATACCGGCCACACAACAAATTCGGGGAATCGAGGTGTCTGCGCTTTGAAATAGCTCAAGGTCTTCCTTCGCTGGGGCTGGTGTCCCTGAAGAACATGGAAGTAAGAATATTTATAATCGGCTTGGCCGTCGGTCCCGGGGTCTCCACCATGATCTCCAAAAGCAGCCACAATAACATGAGCTACCCAAGACGGCCCTGGCCAGGGTAACGTGATGGTGGGTAAGTCCAGCGACGCTGAGGCGGGCGTTTCCAGACCGTGCCCAGGTCAAAGCTGCAGCCGTGCCCCGCCGCGCCCCGCGCCCCGGGCCCGGGGCCCAGCGCCTGCCTGGGCTGGAGACGCGCCTCCGTGGGGACCGCCCGCCGCCTCTGCTCCCGGCCCCGCACGGAACTGCGCCCGCTGCCTTCTGGTTTTCTTGCCTCGGTTACCTACAAAACACTTCGAAAAGCAATATCTGCTTCCTTTTTTTTTTTTTTTTTTTTTTTTAACCAGAAAAGAAAGCGGAGTGATACCGTACCTGGTTTAAGATTCTTCGATATTTGAGACTTGGGGGGAAAATATTTTAATAGTGAAGCATCTGTTAAACACTTGCATTAACCTCCGGCTGATAAAAAAGTTTTTTTAACCCTCCCCCCCTCGTTTTAATTATCTTCTGGTTATGAAGGGGCAACCAATCCTGGATGAGGACCTCGGCAATTAGCAAGGAGAACATCAAAAAGTTTTATCGCAGAGAGCGCGAGGCGCCGCCCCCGCCGCCCCGGGATTGGCGTGAGGAGCCTCTGACGACATATATTAACCCGAGCGGCCCTAAAGATGTAGCTGTACATGGAGATCTTGCTGGGAAAATCCTCTTGCTCCCCTCACGGTGTCCAGTCCCGCAGAACCGCCGCCGCCGCCGCCCGGGAGCTCCCAAGGCCGCCGCGCGGACCCCTCCGAGCCCCAGCCGCCGCCTTCGCGCTCCAGGGCGCCTGCAGGCCCCAGATCCTTTCCCCCGAAAGAAGGAGAGGATCTGAGAAAATGGATGCACTGAGACCTCTCTGAAAACCCTCCGAGGGAGCCCGAGAGGAGCGCGGGACACGTTACTCGCAGCTAAAATCACATTCAAGGACCAAAACAACAACAACCAAAAATTTCATTAAAACAATAAGCGCCCAAGAACCCAGATCAGGCTGGTGGGGGGAGGGGAAAGGGCGGGAAGGGGAGGGTCGCATGGAGGTAGCTTCACAGTGAGCAGTCGACCCCGCCGGCTCCTCCAGCCGCGGCTTGGACTCGCCCCGGGACTCCGAGTAGCAGCGGCGCCGGGCGCGCGGCCGGGGCGCGGAGCCCGGCGACTCCTCCGAGCAGCCCAGCTGGAGCCCGGGCACCTTTGCATGAGCACGAGAGGAC
>NW_020173697.1:955567-967550 GCF_003031525.2 Neophocaena asiaeorientalis asiaeorientalis
CCCCCACCACCCGGTGGTGCACCATGAGGGCTATCCGTTCGCCGCCGCCGCTGCCGCCGCCGCCGCCGCCGCCGCCAGCCGCTGCAGCCACGAGGAGAACCCCTACTTCCATGGCTGGCTCATCGGCCACCCCGAGATGTCGCCCCCCGACTACAGCATGGCCCTGTCCTACAGCCCCGAGTACGCCAGCGGCGCCGCCGGTCTGGACCACTCCCATTACGGGGGGGTGCCGCCGGGCGCCGGGCCCCCGGGCCTGGGGGGGCCGCGCCCGGTGAAGCGCCGGGGCACCGCCAACCGCAAGGAGCGGCGCAGGACTCAGAGCATCAACAGCGCCTTCGCTGAACTGCGCGAGTGCATCCCCAACGTGCCCGCCGACACCAAACTCTCCAAGATCAAGACGCTGCGCCTGGCCACCAGCTACATCGCCTACCTCATGGACCTGCTGGCCAAGGACGACCAGAACGGCGAGGCGGAGGCCTTCAAGGCGGAGATCAAGAAGACAGATGTGAAAGAAGAGAAGAGGAAGAAGGAACTGGTCAGTACCAGGGGGCAGCGGGCAGTGGGGTACGGGGGACCGGGAATTCCGGTCTCTTTAAAGTTGGGGTGAGCAATGGCACTCCGCGTTCTTTGGCTGCGTCTTGAGCCAAGGTTGCTTGCACCAGGTTCTGGTCGGGATGGTTTCCCGCAGAAGCGGAGGGGGTGGGGGAGGGTGTCAGCACGCGGAGGAGGTTAAGAGGGATGCTTCGCGCTGGTGATCTTACCCGCGGGTTATCGCCGCTCCCCCCGGCACTCAGGGCGGGCCTCGCGGACTCAGGGTCCGGCTTGATCTCCCGATCGCACTGGCCCGGACCCCTAATTCCCTGTCCTGTAGAGCCTTCATTTGGCCTCCAATCCGATCTTGCTTTCAGATATTTCTAAAATAAGTTGCTCAGAAGCGCTTGATGCTAATTATTTCACTAGTGATCGTATTTCCCCCTCTTGAGAATGAGGCAGCCACTGATCCTAAGAATTTTATGCTTGTTCTGATTTCTGTGCCGGGAAGATGTCAAGGTAAACATAAAATAAGTACTTTTAACTTCAAAATGCAGTTTCTCTTTGGCAGTGAGACTAAAATGTGACTTCCCGGATGAGTATACTTCTTGTTTAGTTTGCATGAGCCTGTACATTTCTAGACAAATAGTAAATATTACCTTGGTCACTGTAATTGTTAACAGTAACAGGAAATTATAACTGAAAATTAGTTTTCTCAAGTTCCTACCAGGTGCCCAGAGGGTAGTGGTGTTCAGAGCAGGGCTATTGCCACGAAGGGCCTGGAAAATTATCACATTTGTCGAGGTTTTCTTCTTTGGGGCCTATGGCGCTTTAGTCGCTACACAGTCGAGCGATCCCGAGTAACCGGGGATTTCAGAGACCTTGGAAGGAGAGGCATTGCCGAACCGAGCCGGAGGCCGAGCTGCATGCGGACAGGCCCAGGCCAAGGCGGGGGCACCTCACCCCATCTTCCCTAGAGCGCGGAGCTGGGGCTGCGATGACCCCTGCTCGCGCCTCTGCATCTGGACTTAGAGAGAAGGCCCCCGGTTCCTCCATAAACGACATGAAAACGGGTGGTTGTTTATAAACCTGCCGATCGGGAGTTGAGCGCGGCCGGCGTCTAGAGGCCCGGGCGGGAGCTAGGGCAGCGGCCAGCCTCCGTAGCTCTTCTGCCGGGGCTGGGACTTGAAAGCATCCCACACGTCATCCCTGGCTGGCTCTCTTACTCTCTCCTCTGGCCGGAAAAAGCGTGGGGGTGGCGTGGAACCGGGTCTCCTCTCTGATTCTCTCTTTCTCTTTTTCTCCCCCTCGCCTCCCCTCTGCCCAGAACGAAATCTTGAAAAGCACAGTAAGCAGCAACGACAAGAAAACCAAAGGTCGGACGGGCTGGCCGCAGCACGTCTGGGCCCTAGAGCTCAAGCAGTGAGAAGGAGGAGGGAGAGGATAGAGGAGGAGGAGGAGAAGAAGGAGAAGAAGAGGAGGAGAGTGCGAGCCGGGCCCAGGAGCCGGATACAGACCCAGGACTCCGGGCAAGCTCCGCGCGCTCCACTCTGAGGACTTCCTGCATTTGGATCATCCGGTTTATTTATGTGCAATGTGCCTCCCTCTCTTTGCCCCCCTTCGAGGCATCCGCTCCCCACCTTCCCCTCCCAAAACAAAGTGGATATTTGAAGAAAAGCATTCCATATTTTAATATGAAGAGGACACTCCCGCGTGGTAAGGGATCCCGGCGTCTCGTAGATTCTCTGTTTGTGAATGTTTCCTCCTGGCTGTGTAGACACCAGCGGTGCCCTCTCCCCAACCCCTTCCAGATAAAGACAGCGGACAATAGTGTGTATGTGAAGTGTATCTTTAATACTTGGCCTTCGGATATAAATATTCCTGGGGATTATAAAGTTTTATTTCAAAGCAGAAAACGGGGCCGCTAACATTTCCGTTGGGGTCGGTACCTAGTGCTGCCGTTTCATCTGTGGTGGTTCCTTATGTGAAGATGTTTCCAACAGCTACTTGTTTTGTGCACTTCCGTCCTCTAAAACTAAGTGGAATTTAATTAATATTGAAGGTGTAAACGTTGTAAGTATTCAATAAACCACTGTGTGTTTTTTTTTTTTTTACAAAACCCCAATCTTTTAATGGTGGATACCTCAAAAGAGTTTTGAAAACAAAACTGTTATACTTGTTTTCATTATATTTAAAATATTCAGAAGTAAACTAAATTATCATGATTGCCTCTAACTTTGTTTGATAGAGTCAGTGGTTCGGACCAGTCATCAACGGGAGCTCCCGGCCTCGCAGGGCTGGCGAGGAGGCCCTTTAAAGAGAAGTGTTCTTGGTGAAAATCCTGCCAAAGGGCCTGGGCGCCATCGAGTCCTGCCTCCCTTCCCTCTGCCCCTGGCCCCCAGGAGAGCACTGAGTGGGCTGTGGAAGGAGAGTCTGGCCGGAAAGAGGCCTGGGTGGTTTGCTCAGAAGGTGGAAAGGTGTCCTTCTTTTCCTGAAATCAACCAGATGCCATTGGTGGTGGGGGGGGGCGGGCTTTTGTTTGAGGAGCCATTTTCGATTGAAGTCGTTTTGGGGAGAAACCCACGCGTTACTGCAGCCGCAGGAACTAGTCTAGAGTTTTTAATTCAAAATATAGGGCTTTCATCCAAGAAAGGGAAGAAAAGACCAGGAGAAAGGATGTTTTGGCTGGTCGTCTCGATGGGGGGCTAGGTGGGGAGAGGGGGGACTGGTCTGAGCAGGCCGGGGGAGGGGGAGGCCCTTCGGGGGGAAAAAGTCCGTGATTAGGTAACCAGGAATTCTACGTCAAGTAAGAAATCGCGAACGCGACCGAAGATTTAAAGGGGGAGGGAGGGTGGAGTGGGCGCTAGATTAACAAGGAGCTATAGGGAACTCAATATTAACTGTGCAGTGTCTGAAGTCCTCCCGGCCGCAGGCCAGGCCAGCCCGGGGCTCCGTCCCCAGCTCTCGGCCGCCAGGACTCCCCCCCGACCCCCGTCGGAGGTTCGGGCTCCTGGAGCCCAGGCACATCCCGGAAGGAAGTCCCCGAGGCTTCCTTTGCCCGTGGGCTTGGCCAGAGCGGAATCTCTGCTCTAAGAGTCGGAGAAGATGGAGTGCCGGAAAGGGCTCGGCAGGCCGGGGAGGGGGAGCGGAGGGAGGGATGGGGGGGGTGCGGAGGGGGGAGGAAGAAGGGGGAAACTTATTAAAAAGCGGTTTGCTTCAGGAAACGCCGCGTGTACAGATCTGGGGCTAGGGAGGCTGGCCAGAGGGTTTCCACCTTGGAACCGATCCTCGGGGTGATGTTCTCACCTCGGCCTCGGGCACGGACCCTCCCCCGCCATCCCAGGGGTCCCACTCTGGCGGGTGCCGCCTCTGAGCCCACCGCCGGCAGCCGGCGAATTCGCTAGCGCCGGGCGGGAGGCGGGCGAGTGGCGCTGCGGGGTTCTGCTGCGGGCGGCCGCCGACTCGAGGGCGCGGGGTTAGAACAACTCGGCCAAAGCGATCTGAACTTTCTCCCCTCGGGTCAGCCGGCGCTGGGCCGACATGGTGGGCGCGGGGCTGTGTTTACAGACACTTGCCTTTGTTTATAACGCTGGGGGGCGGAGGGAGGCGCGCCCTGATTTTCTGTGACTCTCGGGATCCCTGTCCGTTTGACCGAGGGGCTCCCTCCCTCTCCCGCCTCCAGCCGCCTTTTACTTTAATCCGTTCAAGAGAAAGAGTCCAGATCCTAGGGGCGGAGGGATAGAGTTTACCGAGGTAGTGGCGTGCACGGTGGTGGAGGCGGTGAGGTTTTCAAAACAGGAGCCCCAGAGCAGTTATCTTCACGTGCCTGTGTTGGCTGGTGCGGGCCTGGCTTGGCTGTGGTCTTCCTCGCCACCTGGGCCTTAACGCATTGCTGCCGCTTTAACACTTTTTCTGGTTTGTTAAGCACCAGCAGAAGGGAACCAGAAGACCCTGGCAGCACCGTTGCTACGAGGCCGCCGGCTGCTGCACATGCTTTTAAACCTGCGCTCCAGAAACGCGGGTCTGGCCTCTTTGTCTGGCCTGGGCCCTGCGCTGCCCGCCCGCTCTCCTGCCCGCCCGCCGCGCCGCTTCCTTGGGCTCCGCAGCACCCAGCCCCGACACCTCCACCACCTGGACGTTCCAACCCAGCAGCCACCTCAACGGGCCAGACATCCGGCAGACCCGACACGCCAGGGTGCCGAACCCCCTAACTGGGCGAGCGCACTACCCGGCCGAACGCTTCAGCAGCAAGACACCCCAGATTGTCGGTCAC
This sequence comes from Neophocaena asiaeorientalis asiaeorientalis, assembly GCF_003031525.2. NCBI lineage: Eukaryota > Metazoa > Chordata > Mammalia > Artiodactyla > Phocoenidae > Neophocaena > Neophocaena asiaeorientalis. The sequence continues at coordinate 960,372 of NW_020173697.1, forward strand.
TCCGGCCGCCGCACGTCCCCACCCTCCCAGTGCGCAGTGCCACCCCACCTCCCGCCCCACGTCGTCATGTCCCACCCAGGGCACTGAGTGGTGGGCGAGGCAGGCGTTTCTTCCACGCTTCCATGCTTTTCTCTTCTACACGTTTCCTTCTCTTTTAACTCCCTTTCTTCTTTGCTTTAAAAAAAAAAACACGTTTCCAAGCTCCTGCCTTGTGGGACCGGCTAAAAGGCCTCTGTTTTAATTGCTCGGATAATGCGGTTGCTGCCATTTTGTTAAAAGCAATCACTCCTGCAGCGAAATCACAGGCTCTCTAGACAGGCCGGAGCCGACAAAAATGCAGGATTTGACGTTAAAAGCTAAATGGGAAGCTGGGGCGGCGGAAGGTAAATTGATGGTGGATCTGGTTGTCAGGGCCCGGCCCCAGACCGCCGCGCAGGCCGAGAGCCTGATAACCCTGGAGCACCGGCGGGGCGAGGGCTCGCCGCCGTGTGTGTGTGTGTGTGTGTGTGTGTGTGTGTGTGTGTGTGTGTGTGTGTGTGTGTGTGTAGACCCATTCTCACCTTCTTGGGAAGTAATTTGGGAAACTCGACAGAGGGAGACCCGAGCACTCCCTGCTCCCAACCCCAATTTTCCAGGACTTTTCACCCCCCCAGGCAGGACACTTACTGTGGCTTTCAAAGTTGTTTTGGGTTTTTTTTCTTTTTTTCTTTTTTTTTTTCAGGTCGACGTGCCAAGGAGATGACAGCAAGATCACTTGGAGTTCTTCTTGCCTTCTAAATCCCGGGGCCACACTCTGGGGGCACGGTGGGAAGCTCCATCCTCCCAGTCGGTTAGCCAGTAGGTGCAGGCATCTAGGAAAGGTGGGCCTCTCACCTAGGCTGCCCTCCTCAGGGGCGGCAGGACCAGGCGTCCTGGTCGTCTCCGCGGTGAGGTGAGTGCAGCAGTGGCGCCAGGGACGACAACCTTCGGGCCCCTTGGAAACCGAGTGTACAAGAGTCGGGACAGGAGGGCGGCTGCATCCCTGCCCCCTCACCTGGGCCGCTGCTGGCCGCCGTCCGGGGCTGGTATCCCACACCCCGTTGTGAAGGTGGCAAGAGGAGTGAGTTGCGTGCACGCGGATTTCGCAGGAAGGGGGGCTGCGGGTGAGAGTGATCTCGAGGCAAAGCCACAGGCAGCCGGAGGAGGCCTGCGAGCTGCTTCCGAGACTAGTTTTGCAGCGAGAGCCCGAGCCGGCTGCGAGGGCCTCAGGTGTGTGTGCGGGGAGCCGTAAACTGGGCACAGGATGCCACAACAGCCGGCACTGTATTTGTACAGCGGCTCTACAGAGCGCAGGAAACGGCTCAGCTCTTCCTGTAGCTTTAAGGAAACTGCGCGTCTCCCGCTGCGCGTGTGGCCGGCGGTTTTCTCCCCCACGGCTGCCCTGCGTGCTCCCTGCCCGCGAGTCCCACCCACGCGCCTGGATTTGGAGACCAGACTGGTGGTAGGTGCCAAGTGGAGACGATGAGGAAAGGAGGCTTGGGGCGTGTGCCCCGGGGAGGGCTGCATCTGGACCCTAGGCGCCGCCTGTCTCTTTCGGATCTGTTGACCTGAGGGGACCCTTTCGTTCGACCGGGCCTGACTCCTCGGGCCTGTGGGAGCCCGCGCATCCCTCGGAGTCAGAGACCCTGGAGCGGCCCCGAGGCCCCAGAAGCCCTCTTCCCCGGAAGCCCAGTTGTGCTGTCGGGTTTACGTCCACGGGGGGATGGGGGACCAAGTGTTGTTTAACGGTTTGCCAAGAGAGGAGGGGAGAGGGGCAACTCCAGGAGAGGAACCCATCCCACGTTTGGGGGCGGACGGCTGAAAGCAGGCACTGCCCGCAGCGGGGCCGCGGGTGCCGCCCGGCCAGACTCAGCTCCCCGGCGGCGGCCGGTCGGCTGGTGGCGGTCCAGGGGCGCGGGGCACTGACTCACAGGCGCACCGACGAGCCTCCTCTCCTGTCCCCGCCACCCTGCCCAAGCCAGCTCCCTGCTGGAGCGCGCCCCCCGCCTCTCCCCAGAACCGACCCCCCCTACACACGCATTCCCTTCCAATTCTCCCGGCAGTTGGGCCGCTTTGATGATCAGATGGTAGAGCCCTGATTACAAATTTATTCCCGGCCGCTCCGTCCGTCTTTATCTCCGCTATTAGGGCCATCTGGGAGTGATTAGCGCCGCGCCCGCGCCCGGCCGCGCTGCCTATCTCGCCGCGGCGGGGCCGGAGCCTGGCTGACGTCAGGGCAGACGGCTCGGAGCCATCCCAGCCGAGCTGGGTGTAATCGGCGACCGCGCGGCCAAGTCCTCCCGGGCCAGGCCGGCAGCTGGAACGCGCCGCCCGCCTGCGCGCGGGGACTTTCTCAATATGTATTTTTAGTCCAGAAGACGTTTTGTTTTCCTTGTTGGAGGTGAGGTGTGGCCGGGGAACGTCTCTACGGGCCCCCTCCCCACTTTAAGTTTTCCAACTCACTGCATCTGGTGAATCCGGCCTGCAAAAGGCTCCTGCGTCTGGCCCTGACCGACTGCGGTCCTCTGCTATCCCTGGGCCGGGATGCTGCTCTCCTACACCCACAGCTGCGGCCCCTGCAGCCATGCCCATGTTGGCCGGGCTGCCAGGAGGAGGTGGCTCTTAGGGATCCAGGGGCTCTTAGGGCCGCTCTCCTGGTACTGGCATCCACTTGGCCCCTACAGCCCTCGAGCCAAAATAGTGGGAGTTTCTGCCTAGCGGGGCGGCCGGGCAGACGCTGGTTATGCAACAGGATGTCCCTCCATGCCTCCGTCTTTGCACCTGCTATTACAGCCCAGAGGATCTGAGAAGCAGAGGCTCTGGACCCTCTTCTGCCTCCCCCTCCCCCTCAGGAGTTGTCCTTGACACAAACCCTTACATCCTGCAAGGGCAAGGTTGCCGGGCGGCAGCTTTGTCTCCTACTATGTCTCAGTGCCCAGAGCAGAGGCTGGGTATATTTGTACAATTACTGGGTGGGAGGACGACACTCCTGACCTCCAACTCTTGTGCCCTGGGGCACTGACCTGGTCTTTGGGATGAATCCAACTCCAGAACCGTTTAGGTTGGAGCTTCCCACACTTACCTAGTGATCCAAAATCCCCGAAGAACCTGATAAAGATATAAATTCAGCCCCCACCTCTACCAGAAATTCTGATTCAGCCAGTCAGGGGTGAGACCTGAAGTCTGCAGTTTTCAAAACTCCCCTACGGGATTCCGGAACCACTTCCTGAGGCCACACACACCCACTGCAGCCAGCCCCTCGACCTTGGCACTCTCTCAAAGGCCCATGTGGAACAATGGATGGGTCCGCATGGAGATGGCTTTCTCCGGGGAGGGTGAGGCCTGCATTATCTACTGGGAGAGAATTGGCCATATCATGGATCAGTCCCACACCTTGATTTAACTGGGCAACGGCAAGGATTCAAAGCAAAGCCAGAAGCTGCTATTTATTTCGGCACAGGCTGCAAAGGCCGAGCTGATTGTTTACTCAGAAGCTACAGATAATTTAGCTAGAGGGAAAAGAAGTCATAGCCCATGATTTGAGCGCAGTGATAAGATCTATTTGGGCAGCCAAGAGTATCTAAAATAAACAGGGGATCCGGTCGAGAAAACGTCCCAAATGTTCACCCCTCCTCGATTCTTTGAGGCCACTCAATACGGCAACTTCCAAAGTGTCTTCTTGTAATCTAGAAGGGAAGAGAACCATCTCCTCCTAAGTCGGTGAAAGCATCACACTGAGAGAGCTTAGCGCCCCCTATCCCCTCCCACACACCCCTATCCCCAGCAGAGGGGAGAGGAAATATGGGGGCGGGGTGGGGATAGAGAATGAGGCTTTTAGAGACTGAATCCATAATAACTGGAGGAGGAGGGGCCTATCTGAGCTCCTAGAGGGGGGGATCGCTGCAAGAAGTAGTTTCCCACAGCGCTGGTTAGTGGCTTCTCCAGGTTCTGCCTGAATGGTGGAGACCGCTCAGGCAAATAGGCAGTTTTCTGAGTCATTCAGACCACTCACAAACAAACAGACAAAACTAACAACAGCAACAACAACAAAACCACATTGCTTCTTCCCATGCACTTGCACTTAGCATAAATGAACTTTTACTGGAATTAAATGTAATGAATCAATGTGGTGTACAGGCCCAGAGAATCCCTGTGTATATTTCTAAGCAAAGGAGGCAGGCTTGCAGGCAGCTGAATCGTTTATATAAAGGATCATAGGGTACTCACCAGACCCCCCCATCCCAACTTACAACCCCGTTTTCTCAAATAGTATATGTAATGCACAACTAATCCTGAACAACCAGACTCAACCTGATATTTCCCTGTGAGCAGATGGAGGGTTTCAAAATGTCATTCCTTGTAGCACCCAAATCATCTTTCCGTTCAATAGTGAGAAAGGACTAAAGAGTCAGGGAGACCTGCAGATTTTTCTGTAGGACGTGGGGTCATTTGCTGCTTGCTTGTTTGCTGGCTCCCCCCGCTGAAAGGACTCAGAACAAACAGTGCACTTACTCGGGCAAAGAGAGTTTTCAACCTTCCTTAAGTACATTGCCTAGAGAAGAGGCCAAAAAAGGTATCATTCTAAATTAAGATGGCAGTAAATACCTCCTTCTGGAAAGATGGAAGCCAGTGACCACTAGGCCAGTGCATGACTGCCTTCTACTTAAAGTGAGTTGTTGTTGCCTTGAGCTGACATTTTGTCTTTAGGATAAGGCAGAAACGCAGGAAACAAAACCGTGTGTTTGTTGCTTTTATTTTTGAAGAAGAAAACGGAGGCTAAGTCTGTAAGTAGAACTTGGCGACGAAGGAAAACTGGTGCGGTTTTACTGGGAGAAAGTGTCCGCCAAGCCGCCTGACCATCGCCCTCCCTTTGCAAATCTGGTTTTCATATTCTCCCTCAGTAATCACCCAAAGCCATAACTGTCTCTGAAATTATTCATTAAAGTCATTTTCAGGGATTCTCACAGGATGACTCTTTTACGTTTATGATCTTCTGAGAGCAATGACATCAGCCTCTGTCTATTTTCCGCTTTTAATTAATGTGCTGGGAAGACAGAGGGGCCGGGGCTCTGTCTGTGGGGTGGGGACGGGCGGGGGGAGGGGGTGGAATTCGCCGGCCGCTCTGCTCCCGGCGCGGTCAGCTGAGCCTCGGCGCGCAGACATCCTTTGATTAAGGAGGGTATTTCGGGGAGTGCAGGCTATGCAGAAGATCACGGCTGTGCCCTGTGGTGCTGTCAGCAGTGACAGATCCCAGATGGGGCCGCTACTGTATGGCAGATTGAGTTTCTCAGCAGAAAACTCACCCTCCCTGCTAAACGTCTTCAAAAACCTTCTCCAGATACTCCAGGTCGCTTCGTGTGAAACTGAAAAAGTCCAACCCCAAAGTTGGTTTCGCGTGCGTGCCTGTAGGTTAGGCTCCCCCGCCCCTTCTTTTTTCTCTGCACTTCCTTCTCCTCTGAGCATCTTCGGCCCGAAGGGCTACCCGGCTGCTAAGAGCGCAGACCCGGCGGGCCTGGTGGTTCCCGTTCTCCCGGCCCAGCGCCGCGCCGTCGACTCAGCACCAAGGGGCCCCGAAGGCAATCCGGTGGGTAGGGGCGCGGCGTCTGAAACTTGGGGGTAACTCGGAGCGCCCCAGGCAGCCGGGGTGGACGGCACGGGGAAAGCTGGGGGGGTGGGGGCCGCGAGGATTGAACCTTAGGAGGAAGCGGAGAGCACCCGGCCTGGCCTCCTGCTTCCCTGGCCCGTTTTCCCCGGCGGAGCGCCGTCCCGCCAGCCCCGGCAATTTCAGGGGCCGCGCCAAGCCCGGGAAGGGGGCGGGGGCTGCCTCCGGGACCGGGAAGGGCGTGCAGGCCGCCTCGCGAGCCTCCGGTGCTCCGCGTGATCCGGTGTGGGGAGATGCGGCGGCGGAAGTTGGACTGGAGCATCTCCCAGGTGAGAGGGGACGCAGCGCGTCCCAGCTTTCCACGCAATCTACATCCGCCCACTTGAGAGCGGCCGGCTGCAGGTCCGGGCCCCAAGTTTCTCATTCCTGGACATGCATGGGGTTGGAAACTCCGTTGCAGAAACATTTGGACTTACGTTAAACCTTTTTTTAAAAATTAAACAGCCCCGTCGCTACCTCCTCGGAGACGATGGAGATTCCTAGCCCGGTGCCGGCCCCTCCCGAGGGTGCCTAGGCCTGGAGAAGGGGGTGAACGGCGGAGCGGAGCGCGCGCGGCACCCCGATTCTGCTCGGATTTCTAGACCCCACCCATCCCTACCCCACGATCCTCTTAACTGGGGCATTCGGCGTGTTCCCACGGGCCTGGGCCGGGGGCGAAAGAGAGAAATGGAAGAACAGAGACCTGGAGAGAGCGAGTTTTGCTTTAATTTAAAGAGACACTGCTCTCTCCATCAAAATACCCATGCAGCCGCCTCCACGTACTCCCACACCACCCCTCCCAGCTTGGAGAGCCTCAGTTTGGCTTTCAAAAGAGTCTCTATGGAACCGACACAGGAGCTAAAAATACCGCAGACCCGAGGCCCAAGGTGCTGGGGGTGGGGGAGAGCTGGCGGCCACCCCCAGCCCCGGCCTGCCCTGGAGGGACCGCCTTCTGCACCTCGAGGGCCCGGCTCGGGCTTAGCTGGGCGCCCGCCCGGCAGCCTCTGGGCGACTTTCGCCTTGTCTTTGCGCCCTGACCCGGGCCTTCTGTAGCCAAGCCTTCGGGTCCAATCTCTGGTAAAATCAGATGCCACGCTTTTCACGCTCTCCATTCTGCCCTCTCTGCAGACTCAATCTGAGAAAGCAAAGAGGTAGGACCACTAGATCCTATTTTATGTCAACAATAGCCCGGTCTCGCAGGGTCCCGCCACACTGTGTATAATGATCCATATGGATGTATGCAGTTGTTTGCAATCCGGGGACACAAGATGATTTGGGAGAAACCTGTGAACCCCTATTACAGCCCTCTCCCGGAAAAAAAAAAAATCTCTCAGTTATTTCCCCTACCATTCCCCCTGGTTATCAGGTAAAATCACAAAACTCTTTATACAAGAGCAAAACACACACTGAATTTCAAAACTCCCGCTCGCCCCCTTCAGAAGGCAGCTTTTATTTTCACGGCCCACGCTGGATGAAAGTGGTTTATTTGGGTTTTTTTTTTTTTTTCTTGTACCCACATT
>NW_020173697.1:967784-1029627 GCF_003031525.2 Neophocaena asiaeorientalis asiaeorientalis
CAGACTGCAGCCCCAGCCACTTGGTTTTTAAGTCCTCGCCCGGAGCCGAGGTGTAATTGCGACCCCGCCCGATCCGCGAGCCTCCCGGGGGGACGTTTGGCCGGGCCTGCGCTGGGGCCGGGACCTCCCAAGTGGCGGACCTGGGAGCCGGGAGCCGCGCGGCCCTCTCCCTCCCGCCTCCTTCCTCCCTCCCTCCCCTGCGGACTCTGCTTCTTTACTCCGGGTCTCCATCCAGCTTGCCCGTGCCACGGGCGCACAGCATTTTCTCTTCTCCTCCACTTTTTTGGTTTTCTGTTGCCCTCTCTAGCATCTTTTTACCGCTCTCTCCATCGCCTTCACGTTGAAATCCCAGGCCCAGAGAAGCAGAGCGGGGCTTTGTCTGAATCTGGAGAAACCAACTGAGAGCCTCTGGCCCGCCGGGCGCCGCGGCGGAGGCGCAACCGGGCGCGCTTCTGCGTAACGTCAGCGCGCGGGGTAATTTACCTTCCCCGGGCGTCTGTCAATATGACTAATTTCCACAGGGGTCAAAAAGCCTTTCTCCGGCAGTCCATCTTGGAACGCTCTCTTACGCAGCAGACCGGGTTAGTTGTTTTGTTTCCAGCCCTAGAAATAAATACTCTTGGGGGCGTCCCTGCCTGGGGAGCCCGAGAGTAGCAGAGGAATATATACACGGTGTCAATTAAAGGCAGTTTTCCTTGAACTACGAACTGTGATTGGGCTTAAACGACAGCGACCTGCTAGCCTTTTAGTTCACATTACCTAACTCGTCCTTGATACCAATGCTTTCTTTAGAAACAGGAAATCAAAAAAGAGGGAAATAATTATTGCTCCAGTTTCCCTCTGTTGCGTGTAGATCCCTATTGAAACATTTTCTCCGCGTTTCGGGGTGTGATTTAAACATAAAGTATGCGCTCGTGGCTTGCTAATCTGGCCTAGACAGACGATATATCATCCAGGTGGCATTTTACAATAATTTCCAAACTGGTACCAACTTCTAAGTGTGAGATCAGTGCTGCGGATTCAATTCTCCGGGACTCGATATAGGCGGTGAACTGATGCTGGTTGCGTATAACTCCGACTCACTTGGAGAAATAGGCTGAAAGAAGCCAAAGTGGCTGTCGGCGACGGGCGATTCCCGTCTGCAGAGCCCTCTCCTGTCTGGAGCAGGGCACCTAGTCGCAGTCCTTGGGTGCTGGGGGGAGATAAACCTCTCCAACCCGGTCCAGTGGGAAGTGAAAGTCGCCAGAAAACCCCTTTTCCTCCCTCCTAGGCTCTGGCCCTGAGGCCGCAACAAGTAAACTTCACCGAGTGAAAATTTTAACAAACTCTCTTGAAAAGGCACGTCATTTCCCCCACCCCTCTGTGGCCTGTGGTGAGTAAATGCTTGGACCTTGGGCAGTTCGAAGATTCGGTGACCCACCGGAAACGTAAGAACTAAGAAAGCGAAGCAGCAGAGAGGAAGCGTCTCCAACGGCTGCTTTCACTCGCGGTCCCTGACCTCCGCCCGCAGGAGTGGGTGGCACGGAGCCCCACGCCGGGACGCCGCCTCCCACCAAGACCCCGCTGATCCGCGCGCGGGCGTGCACACCTTCTGCCTCTCTCTCATCTGCTGGTGCATTTAAGACCTAATGAAAGTATATCCTTTAGGGAAAAGACTGTCTATAAAACGTGAAATATAAAGAACCCGTTTGGATATTCCCACTGCCGGCCAGACCTGAGATTGAAGGGTTTTTTTTAGCACAAACACCTTGACTTCTTTTGCTGCTTCCATAATCACTCTGCTATTTTTAACTAAATGTTGAGACTTTGTTCCAAGTGACCTCGGCTCATTCCCTGTGGAAGGAGGAAAAGTCTCCAGCCTCAAGATATATCTTCATTTGGGGGAAGGCCTGCCTGGGAGGGGGGAGGGGGGAAAATTGTACTTTCTATCCCTTGTCATCTTTGGAAAACCCTGGCTCCATATATTCCAACGGCCACAAACAGAAGGGGAAACCAAGGACTCTTTCAACTCCCTCCCCTTCCTTCCTGCCCTACCGTTTCCCCCAAATACCACCTTTGGGGGTCTCAAAAACATTGCCCTGCTCTTTCTACTAGTCCCTCTTCAGAAATCTCTCCCATTTTTCGATATAACCGATTTCCTCCTTAGAAATTACATAGTTAACCACCTGTTTTCATGAGGAAAAGAGGGTCCGATTTTGTGTTTGGGGGAGGATTATTAACACGAGTGGGTAGAACGAAGATAATCCCCCTTGTGATTTTCCGTATACCACACCTTTACATAAAAGTTTTCTAAGTCCCTTTCATTTTGCAGTTGACCTTTGCCACAGGAATGGTTTAAGTTGTTTACTAGCGGGAGCTAATGCCACCAGAAAAACTGCAGGTGGTGTAAACTCTAGTGTGAGCTGATGGGATGGGTCCCCAGTGGGCGTGGAGTTATTTGCATATTTAAAAAATTTTATTGAAGTATAGTTGATTTACAATGTTGTGTTAATTTCTGCTGTACAGCAAAGTGAATCAGTTATACACATATATTCTTTTTCATATTCTTTTCCATTATGGTTTATCACAGGATATTGAATAGCATTCCCTGTGCTATACAGTAGGGGCTTGTGGTTTATCCGTATTTGCATATTTTTTAAAGAGCAAGGCAGTCTAACTTAAAGGTTTTTTTGGCATCCAGGGACCATTTAATGATCTGGGGGTGGAGTGGGTTGATTGTTCAACTCACTGCTTAGTTGATCTGTTAGTTTCTGAGTTAACATCACTAAGGGAATTTTTACTCTCTTTTTGATTTAGGCTTCCTGAGTAGAATTTGACTAACAAGAACTTTTGCAGCTGGTTAAAGCCTAGGGAAATGGGCAGATGTCCTAGGGTGAAGTGTTCAGCCCACCCTGAGAGGGGTAAGGCGGGAGTAGGCTGACAGGCAGCCATTTCTAGGGAAGGGTCTTGTCCTCCTTTACAAGAAATTGTCCATTTTCAAGCATCTATTAGGAAGCATCAATCTTTCCTCTTCAGTTGTGTTCTAGCTCAGCCTTTCCACTTAGGATTGAGGGTTTGGCCAGTCCTGCAAGTCAGTGTTTCTAGTAACCTGGCTTAACTGGAGGGGCAAATGGCTTTCAATGGGCAAATATTCCCATCTGAGAACAGGAGAGGAGGAGTGTACATTCTGCCTCACCTAAAGTTTTATACTTCTGCATTAAAATATTATTTTCTAGTCAGATTTCCAACTTATGACCCATTGAGCAAAACAGAAAGTTTCATTACATGTTTTTCAATCCCATATTCTCCGTAGATGGCCTCTAGATCCTCCTCAAGATGTGATATCATGTCTCAGTGTACTCAACGCCTAATGTCCCTCATATATGCCCTGATCAGTTAACTTCTCATGAATTCGCAGTACCATTCTCATGGTTCAAAAATATACAAAATGTCTGTGTGAATAACCTTTCTCTGTCCAGTTTCCTTCTCATTGTTATTAATTTCTTGCGTATTCCTCCAGAGCTTCCTAATGCATAGAAAGCAAATAGGAATAGAACTGCTATGGATCTGGAAGGCTGCAAGTTACTCCATTTGTATCTGTTCTGCTGATCAGGAGGGATTGGAGGATGGGGGCAGATCCCTGGAAGCTTTGAAGAACTTGAAGAGGCTCAAATCTGGTTAGAGTGTGAGATGCCTCCCAACTGCAATTTTAAAATATCTGGGAAAGGGAAGACAGGGCACATGCAGAACAAATGATCCCTAAGGCTCCACACTGGATTGTCTTTTCTCTGTTGCTGAATCCGAAGAGTAAGACAAAGGGGAAGAAGGAAAGGAAGAAAAGCAAGCAGAAAGAATGGCGTTATCAAATTTAGAACTATAGGAATGTGGCTTCTCCTCTTTTGGTGTGTCCCCAAATTTGACACACACACACCCAGTCAAATTTAAAAGGACTAAATTGTTATGCACCAAGGAAATCACAAATAAACTTCCTCCTACTTTCAGAGAGGTTTTGCCATGTTCTAGCCTGTAGATATTTTGTATGGGTTATAAATGCAGTGGAGGGTGGCGGGGGAGTGACTGGGAAATGCACCTGTATTTTAAAACAGCTGAGATAAATCCTGCAGTGTAATAAGTTAGTATATGTAGACTTGATAGACCTCAGGCGTTTTGTCCTTTACAATTCAATGAGACAAAAATAAAGCCAGGGTTAATTGCTCCCTATACAGAGCAGATGGCACCTCCAGTTACATCAGTTTTATCAGGGCAGTTCTCAGAGAGGCCAAGTGGTCTTGCTGTCCAACAGTGACTGACCCTGACCATCGTCTATCTAGGAGTCAGATGCAGATGGAGAAGAAGACATGCCTTGTAGGAAAAGTGCCATGCACAGGGGCCCCTGCCAGAGATGGGGCCAGTTCTGCTATCTGGGGTGTTCTGTGACTTCTTGGTACCTGGCCAGAATTGCAGTTGCTAAATTGGCTCAAGCCCAAACTCCTCCCCACCATGCCTTCCCTTATCCTTGTCAGTGGGATTGAAAGCATCTATAGCTATTACCGTGAGTGCGTGTGTGTGTGTGTGTGTGTGTGTGTGTGTGTGTGTGTGTTTTCAGGGACAGGATTGCTAAGTATCCACGCCTTCCATTAATGCCAAAAATCTCTTCTTTCACTTTGGGATTCTCCCTGCCCCTCTCTCATAGTAATACTAGATGCAATAATAACAATAAAAGCTCACTGCTGATTCTCTTTTCCTCCTCTGAACAGATTCCTGCCTGTCCCTCTTAGGGACCCACTGCCAGGTTTTAGCCTTAGTTACTGTGGTTAAGCCACCTTCTGAAGGGGGGTAGCTTTCAGATCACCCACTGAGTTCAAATGATGTCCTGGTAAGACCAAAGGGCATTGGTAGGCAAAAAGGACCCCAAACCCCTGCCCTCTACAGCTCTGGAGCTGTTCATCAGACTGGAATCCTAGGGCTCACATAACTCTAATTAATGTGTGCATATGTTGGCCAGCCTCTTGACCAGTTTTATGAGGTTTCACTGGCGGTGCTTGAATCTGCAGGTCAGATGAGGATTAAGGGTCCTAATGAGTCATGTGACCATAAGTGGTCTTGGATGGTGGCTGTGATCAGGAGACCTATCCCTGGTGTTCTCCACCCTGAGGGTCTTTTCATGCCTGCAGGGAAGGCTGGTCTGGGAGGGCCAAAGAGGGCACTGGCAGAAGTTTAAAATGTCCTCTTCTTGACACAGGACATTATTGGAATATGTGTGTATGCATTATATATATATATAATCTTCAATCGTTCAGAAATACAGAAAAAAGTTTTGTCTTAACAGTATAGCATTTAAGAATGGAAATGGGTCTTGGGAGTTCTAACCCCTTCTTTACAGATGAGAAGACTCAGACTCAAAGATGCTGCTGGTTCCTGGCCAGCATGTGCCACTAATGTGTGAAACTGGGGGTGGTGGGTTCCTCTGCTCTCCTTAGATAGTTATTTCCAGGGATCTCTCCTTTAAGAAAGATGAAGGTATAAATAAGGAGGAGGTGGCGGTAGGAAAAGTTTTGAAGAAAAAAAAAATGATGTAGTGGACCAGGAGGGAAGAAAGGTTGCCAGAGAAATGATAATCTGGGCGTGGGTTACTGGAGGCCTATCTTCATATTTCTTGAAAGTCTTTACTGGACTCCAAGACAGCTGTTAGATGCTGATGTTTTCACAACACAGACACTTTGTCGTGTGTGTGTGTGTCTGTCTGTCTGTGTCTGTGTGTCTGTGTTTAAGCCAGTCCAGGAGAAGAAATTCTTCTGTCTTGGGAAAAAAGAGGGAGTGATATTTCCAAAAGCGAAGCCGCTCTCATCAAAATCGCTGGTGGATCTGGTGACAACACGGACACGCGATTCCCTTAGAGCCTGGAAGTTGTCAGGAGGGTACCGGGTTCCGGGCGGCTGCACCCCTGGGCCGGAGAGGGGCTGTGGTCGGGCCAGGGGACTAGTAACGATTCGTAGGGAATCGCAGAGGAAGGGAGGCTGGTCGATCACTGCGACAGAGAAAGGCGAGGTGGGGGAGAGGAGAGCGCGGGAGGAGAGACATGGCGCGGTCACGAAACACGAAACCGGGCTGCTGGATTCTACAGGGAAACAGTCCACCCGCACCGCCGCCAGATGCGGTCAGCTGTCCCGGGCTGAAGATTCTGTTCGGGCTCCTCTCTGCGTGGCGGAACCAAGAGGTGGCTCTTGGTTCTGCCCACATTCACGCTTTTAAAAATATTCTCTCATTCTCTGGGCGTGGGTCTCGGTGGGGTCTGAGGCTGGAGGCGGTCCGGTCGGATACTAAGAGTCCTTGGGAGCCATGGGCAGTCCTTCCTGAAGCCTCAGAAACAGAACCGGACAAAATGAAAAAGCAGAGAAACTAAACAGCGCCCACAAGCCATCCTTCCAGGGCTGGGGAGCAGTGTTCAGGCCTCAGAGCTCAGGTTCGAAATCCGAATAAATGGAGCCCGGTCTTGTATTACGCCCCGGGGACAGCATTTTAATGTCAAGGTAAAATATGCTTGTCATAGTCGCTTGTGGGCCCTGAAGCACCACTAGAATCTCCGTTTAATTAAGGGGGCAGGAGAGGAGAATTACCAGCTAATTAAATCCAAGCCTATCTGTACTTCTCCCTCCGCCGCTGCCGACTTTAACATGCGAAATTACTTTTTTAACGTGCCTGCATGTGAGTTTTTAAAACACAGGTTAAAACTAAAGGAGAAACTAGGGGACCAGGGGCGGAGGAGAAAGAAGAAAAGAATAAAAAGAAAGAAAGAAGGACGGAGAGAGACGCAGGCCTCCGGGCCGAGTCAGGGGCAGCGGGCGGCCTCGGCCCGCGCTCTGAGTTGGGCCACGAATGAAGCCGTTTCCTTTCTTTCCAGAAGTTTCGACTTCTCCTCTCCTCCCGGCCGACCCCCTCGCAGCTCGCTGACTTCAGCCCGAGCAGAGCTCAGGAGCTCGGAGCAGGCCCAGCGCCCCAGGCCCGCGCGCCGGCCGGGAGCGGTTCCGGGAGCCGCCGGGGAGGAAGTGAGCTCACGGGGAAGGCAGGCTCGCGGCGCGGCGCCGACAGGCTTGGGGATACCGGGGAGGAGGCCGGAGCCGTGGAACTCGCCTCGCTCTCGGCCGCGCACTCGCCGCGGGGCGGGACTCGCGAGGCTCGGGCTTCCAGGACAGAACCCGGAGGCTGGGGCCCGGCGAGCTCCGGGTTCCCGGGGGCGCGGCCCCGGCCCAGCTGCCCCACCCTCCCGCCGCGTGAGCGCGCCCCCGGCCCTCCAGCGCGCGCCCGCGTCCACCTCCCCTCCGCCTGTGTCCGCGCCCCTGCCAGCGCCGGGTCCTGGAGTTCGGGTTTACGCTCCGAACGTGGAGCTGTTTGCAGGAGCTAACCAGGGCGACCGCGGCCACCCCCTCGTGAATACGCTCAGTCCTCGTGCTTCAGAATAGTGAGCTGCGGGTCTGTCTCCAAACCTGTACCGTCTGCCACCGCCCGCGCCGTCACCCCCCGGCTCCATTGCAGTCCTGTCTGGGAAAGGTTGATAGAGCGAGGCTGGCTGTCTCGCCCGGCACGAGGCCCCGAAAACAGAAAACGGGAGCGAGCGGTACGAGCGTTTCCAAACTGACGAGGCGCCTGACGACGCAGGGGCACCTGGCCAAAGGGAGCCTTCTGCACCTCGGCCTCCCGGGCCGCGATGCTGCTCCAGCCAGACCGGTCGCGTTGCGTCGGTCCGGAACCCGGCTTGGGGCAGGGGGGGCGTGGGGAGGGGATGTAGCTCTAGGCCCTGCGGGCAGACCCCAGCCCCGGGCTTTCTCCAGGCCTTGCTGGAGGGCCCTGCCCTCGCCCGAGGAGAAGGTGCCTGGGCGCCGACGCCGCGCGGGGGCTCGGCCCGTGGCCTGGCTCCCGGTGAGGCCGGCCCGTGGTTCGGGCGTCATACGGTTAGGGACTGGGGAGGCCTGGGAGCTGGGAGAGTCCGAAGGCCTATGTGGGTCGGGCGTAGGGGTTATGGTCAGACCGTGAGGACGGGTCCTTGTCTGCAGGGCACCGTGTGGGAACGCTGGTCGGGTTTATGTGCTGTAGATCTGGAATCGATTGGAGAAATTTGCATCAATCAAGTAAGACCTCGCCTTTTCACCTCCATCCACCTCCTGCAGAAAGCACCCGCATACCTCTTGGTATCTCTACCCAGTGGATGGATAGGTTGTCTCATAAAATCAGTAAAATCTTGTTTACTAACCTAACCTATGGTTATCTATTTTAAAACCCCAGGTCTTCCTCCGTACATTTAGGGCGGAGGTAGTGAAGCTGTCCTGTGTCAACCTGGGCGGTCACGAGCGGGTGCTTTACCCAGGTTCCCCGGGGTGCTGTCAGCTTGCCCTCCCCCGGCCCCTCCCGACGTCTCGATGCGCACCCTACGCCCGCTCCGGTCCCTCCTCCCTCCCCCCAAGTCCCCTTTGCGGTCCCTGCCCGCAGCAATGCCTCCTGGTGCCACGTGTGGGGCAGCCGAAGCTCTGGGCCTTGCAGGCCAGGCCGCAGAGGGGCCTCGCTGCCTGCTTAGGAAACTCTCCGTTTTCCCACAGTATTTCACATTCATATTACTTTTCACACCCTGTTAGGCAGTGATAGCACTGGACCTGCTAAATACTTCCATGCACCAAGCCAGCCCTCCAAGGACCACGGCCTTCACTGGCCTTCTCTTGGTGGTGGGAACGATGCCGGCTCTCTCAGCATGAGGCCTCGTTGGCTTCCTTCTTCTCTCCTCTCCTGGGATCTATCTCCAGACCCCAGGAAGGCGGTGCCGGTGGTGGCTTCTGGGTAGGGGTGCACAGGTGTGGAGGAGGTCTTAACCCTGGCCTTCAAGCAGGGTGGAGGGAGCTGTTGTGGGAACAAAAAGCCTGCGGGGACTGTCCCGACTTTTGGTAAATTATGTGCGACTAGACGGGCGATTTTTCAATGAACAAGGCCTCGCTCTGGGCCTCCAGCAAGACAAGAAGTAGGACCTGGCCTGCATCGTAAGTCCCGCCTTCCCTTCAGGAGCACCTGACCCAAGGCGTAGCATGTGGGCACTGGGGTAGAGGAGTTAGAGCCAAGCGCCCAGGCAGGAGTGCCTCAGAGCAGAGGAGAAAGCAAGTCAGGCTGGTGTGGAAGCCACAGCTCCCCGCACCAAGAGTCGCTAGCTCTTTGGCTGTTGAGAGTGGCACTCACTCCCAGACAGAGAGCTGCAGGGGTCTCAGAGTCCAGGTACAGTGCACTGGACCCTGATTGGCGCGGTGAAGATCATGGTCCCGGCCCTCTCCTGAGCCTGCGTTCCTATAGGGTGCTGCGGGGCCGGGAGGGACCTGGGTTTGCCACCTGAGCAGGACTGAGGCCAGTGGCCCTGGGGCTTCAATCTGAAAAGTTAAGGGAAGGTAAGAGTGATTCTCTGCCCCTCCTCCAGGACCCCACCTCAGTTCTTCCATCAAGGGGGGTAATGAAATCTGCCTGCCCTCTACCTAGGGAGACGGGGTGGGTGGGGTGAGGGGAGGAACTAACTTCTAAGGAGAGCCTGTTATGTGTGGAGCGTTTTGCAGGCTGCATATTGTTTAATCTTCACAAACTGTAAGAGGAGTATTTCCAAACCCTGTGTGACTGCAAGGAAGCTGAGGTGCAGAGACGAGGGACCTGGCCGGAGCCACAAATCTGTGCCTGCAAATAAACTCCAGGCGCCCTCACTACCATTCTATGCTTCTAGCAATATCCTGGGAGCTGATGACACACTGAGGGGTCCTGCAGCCTGGCCAGGTCTCCCGGTGACCTTGAGAGGGAGTTGAGCTGCCTTCCATAAGCCTCTAACATGCACTCCTAGAGGGTGATTGAGGCCATGGGAACTTCAGGAGCAGGGACTTGAAGCTTTGGGCACTGTACAAGCTGTAGGGCCTTTATACCTATTCCTCCAAAATACCCATGAGAGCCAAAGTTACCAGACTCCCTTACTCAGCCAGGGGAGCCCAGAGTCCACCATACATGTCCCTCAGTGTCACTTTTCTTGCCCCACCACACCGGCATTGAGAAGATTTAAACTCAAATTCACTGGACTTGTTTCTGCTTTACCACTAATACCTCAACTGAATCCAGAGCTCTCCCCTTCAGCCTGGGGAGGCCTGGGAAGGGATTAACACGGTTCCTAACTTCCAAGGGCCACCTCTGCCCTTTCTCCACTTGTCAGGGCCAGAGGTTAGAGTCTGTCCAGTGAGCAAAAGGGACCACCCACCCCTAAGCTGGGGGGAGGACTTGACCGTGGGGCTCTGGAAACCCACGTGTCAACTTTTGGCAGTGAAACCCCAGGAGCTCCAGCTCCCAAACATTGTTACTTGCGTCCCTCCACCTCCCAGCACTCATTGCCTCGTGGTGTCCTGGACTCCCCTTCCATCTACAGAGAGGCGGTCTGGTGACTGCTTGAGAAAATGCCTAGAGTTTGGATTTGAGGCATTGTGCGGAAGGTAGGATGAGAGAGTGAGAGAGAAAAGGCAAAGCCAGAAGGCAAGGGAGGAGGGTGTGCGGGCCTGTGGCAGATGGCAACTGTGGATTGGGAGTTGCTTAGGGAAGCATTTCTTTCTGTTTCCTCTTCTCCTACAAAGACAGTCCCAGCCCAGATCCTCTCCGTCCTCTAGTTACTTTCTCCTTTCCCTCTTTCTTTACTCTCGTGATGCTGAGCCTGGGCAGGAAGGATCATGGAGCAGGAACCCACATCCTTCTCCTCAGGGCAGTCTGCTGCACACAGTAACGACTCCAGGTGCACACAGGACAAATTGTTTTAAAGAGTCCCTGCAGCCATACTCATCCCTGTTGAGCCCTCTCTTCCCTTTGGGCACGGTGGGGAAGTTCTGGGGCAGTTCCTGAACTTCTGGTTAATCTAAGAGCTCTGGACCCTCATTTCCCCTGGAGCAGTGTTCCAAGCTTGGAGGCAGCCAAATGAGTGGTCCTTATTTTTTAACCCTGCAGGGTATATTAATTCATTTTACAGTCATGGGGGGAGTGGGAGAGAGGGAGTGACCATGATGATTTCCTAAACGCCAAGTAGTAAGTAACCCCTCTATCCCACCATTTCGTTTAATAAACAATGATTGATGATCTGACTCTGGTGACAAACAAGGCTGATAGACAAGTACAAACCAAGTTAGAAAGCCGCAGTGCGCTGGTGTATTTCTCCTCTATCATCCTCTGGTATAGCTTCTGCCCCTAGTTGTGGCTGGTGGGCCACACTCAACTTTAGGAATCCCAAGTCCAAGAGGCTGAGCAGAGACTGAGACTAGGTTGCCAATTTGAGTTGAACTTGATCTTCCCGCCTCCAGGCAGGATGCTGCGACCTGGAAGTGATATCTCCTCGCTTGTCAGGGATTCTGGCAGTCTGGAAACTCTAAAAATCAAGAAATTCAAGGAGATGAAAAGAACCAGAAACTGTAGTAAGAGAGGGAAAGCAAAAGGAAAACAATTGTGCACAAAAATCGAAGGGCTTTCGGAATTTTGCCTGCGTTTCCAACAACCCTAGTTAAAGCTTGTTTGTCTCCACTTCGCTGGGTTTCTCCACGCGGTTTCTAGCGCGGTTCCCTTGCTCAGTATCTCTGGGGTTCTTTGCGTGGGAAGGGCGCTTACCAGCGCGGCTGGCCTCCTGGAGGGCTCTGCCCACGGGCGGTGGTAGGAAAGCTGGGGTCGCGGCCTGGTGGTGGTGGGAAGCCCCGGGGGGGTGGTGGTGTGGGCAGGTCCGGGCGAGGCCCTCACCGACCAGGTACTGGAGGGGTGCCCGCGCCGGCCGTCCCAGGGGAGCCTCTGGGCTGCTCACCGTTCCGGACAGCTGGGGCCAGAGTGATCTTATTATAGTTATTCATGGTCAGGATGATTTCTTAAGCCAAGACCAAAAAGAAATGGCTCCAAGCGAGCACGCCAGTGCAGCTGCGCTCTGCGCGGTGGCTGTGAGTGGGGCTGGCACCAGCGACAACGTCCCCAGCTGCTGCTTCGGTATCACTCCGTGCCGGCGGAGAGGCGCACGACGGCGGCGGGCTGTGAGCTGCTGAGTGTGCAGTGGTGCGGGGCTGGAAGGCAGTTACGTGAAACAGTTCGACCACACCGTGCTTATGGTCGGCGGAAATAGAAGACGTCCCTGGCATACTTAAGAAGACTTACTAACCCCCCCCCACTTCCTCCGAGAGGCAGGTTTAAAGTAAATCTCTCCTTTGCTAAGGATGACACCGCCCCCCGCCCCCAAAAGCATTCAAGAGTTCGGACAGATCTGCGACTCTTGTAGAATCAGGAATGTAGCGACGATCCAGATTGAGCCCCTTGCCAGAGGCTGAGTGGCAAACGCCTTAATGCATTTTGGGGCCAGGTGCACCTGGGCTGGATCCTGGCTTCTGGACTTACTGGCTTTATGATCTTAAGCCAGCGTCTTGGCCTCGCCGGGGTTGTTTTCGCGTTTGAAAAATGGGGACATATGCCCAATAAGGGTTTGAAAGTTCCTACCTCCTAGCCCTGGTGATCCTCATCGCTGCGTATTTATTCATCTTCGGGGAAACCACCGCACTTTCTTCCTAGAAACACGGGAAACGTGACGGAACTGCCATCCCCTCTTCCCACCGCGAGGTGTGGCTAACTAAGCAATGGCCTCCCTCCCTCGACCCGCGACTCTGGGGTCTCCAGGTCCTTCCCTTGGGTCTCACAAGCGCCTTGCCCCGTAATTTACATTCTCCGACTGGCGGGCGAGGTCTGATCCTTGCTTTCTTGCGACTGCCTTCCAGCCTGTTCTATAACCCTCTCGCTGCACGTCTGGAAAGCCCACATTAGAACGCCCCGGAGGACGATCCCTCCAAGCTGGCCGGAACCTGCGCAAAAACCCGGACTTGCGATGCCCGTGGAGCAAGAGCTCCTATCCACCTGCCGGGCGGGCCAGGCCCCACGTGCGTGACTAGGGGGCCTGGGAGTGGGAACGATGCGAGGGCCAGCTGGCCGCAGGGACCAAGAGGCGACAACTGCACTGGCCCTGGAAGAACCCAGGGATTTGGGCCGTAGGGAGCCGCGTGGGCCTGGGCTCCTCAGCCCCTCCTGCGCCTTCGCCCACGCAGAGAAGGGTTCAGGATTGGCGGGTGCTGCGCCCCGCTAACTAAGCGCTGCTTCCCAGGGAATCCTGCATTGCGGGCCAGGATCCCTTTAAAACTTTTTCACTAAGGAGACTTAAACACCTTGCATATATTTCCATACTGGTCACGCCCTAATTATGGAAAATCGCGTTCCTCCTGCTGATGGGGCAGCAGGGCGCCGGGGCAGTGGAAGACTCTTGGAAGTATACATAAATAGAAAAAAAAAATGTTCAGTTTGGACCGTTTGTGGAGTGTCCGGAACCGACAGATTGGCGGCTGGAAACGGGGGGCTTCTATGTCACCTTGAGAGCTGGGTAGGCAACAGGTGAGTGAGATTGGGGCTGCCCCTGTAGGAGGTCAGGACTCCTTCCTGGGCTCGTATTTGGCCAGCACCACCATTCAACAGGGACCCAGTAAAATCTCTTAAGCTTGCAGACTTGGAAAGGGAGGAAGGTAGCCAGGCAACGGAATTGCGGAAACATCCTCTGGGTCACGTGAACTTTACTGCAGATCAGGAAGTTATCTAACAGCTGCCAAAAATCTTCTGACTCCAGAGCTCCAAATGTTGACTGTTTCTCACACCTCACCACCGGAGTCTGCTGCCTTGGGGGTTATTCACATTTCCTATTCCCTTTCTGCTTCAATCTACCCCCACCTGCCTGGTTGCATTTGGCGATGATTTCCTTTTGTCCATTCCCGATACCATGTGGTTCCCATACTTACCTGGGCTGGCTCTTTCCCCACCCACCCTCCGCAGGGGGAATTCCAAATCTCCTTAGGAGGGAAAGCCGGGTTGAGAAAGGGTCAGAAAAAGGAAGCCGAGCCTAAGGCCAGACGTGCAATATTATATTCTTCTCCGGGTGACTTTGAGTCATTCCAGAAAAAAACTGCAGCAGAATAAGTAATTTTAATGGGCCCCCTCCCTTTCTTCCACTAACGCGCTAACTCCCAAGTCCTGAGCCAGGTTCACGGGCAGGAACCTGGCCTTCTGTGGCCTGGTATCCCCAGAAGGGGCTGGTCAAGATCTGAGCACACAGTAGGCCCTGAGACAACTGATCCTGGTTGACAGACGGATGCTCTGAAGGAAAAGGAGCAACTGTAAGTAAAGGCGCCAGGTGTGTCCAGTTAATTTTCAAGCTCACAAAGGAGATCACCTCAGGAGGATCTACTGCCACTTTCAACACATCGCCCAAACACGAGGGAGGCCGCTTCAGCTGACCCATTGAACGGACAGGGCATCATTATGACTTCTGCCGACAGTGTTCATCTCCTGACCCTCGAGGCTCGAGGTGTGCTGAGCCCGCCCGACCGAATTCACACTCAGGCCAGACTCACTCCAGACAACCAGGAGCAGAGGCCTTCCCGGAGGCGAGAGTGCAGAAAAGCCGTGTCTTCTGCGCCCAGTGAATTTACGCTAGCTAATGGGGCGCCCGGGCCGTGCCCGAGTACTCGCTACCACGGGTGGGGGCGGGGATGCTGAGGTCGCGCCCCGATCCCCCGCTTCCCGGATTCCGCTTCTCTGGGCGGGCGGAGAGCAGACGCTGACTTGCTTGAGCACTGGAGCTTGATCGTGACTAACTGGAGGGGTCCTGCTGTCGTCCACCCGGACGTTACTGTCGGCTAAAGTTGTTACAGCTCTTTTTCGGCGCTAACCTTCCCCTACGCATTTGTAGCTATCCACAGGCGCCGACTCCGTCCGCGTGGCGCGCACCCCGGAAGAGCTCGTGGAGACCCGGAAGCGGCGGGAGCGCCGACGTCGACCTGCTCTCGCGGTCTAGCCCTTCCCGCCCCGCCCACTTGCGAGGCGCCGGGGTTGTCGAAGCCTCGCGTCGCGCGAGACCTGCGACCGCGTCCGCGCCGCCCTCCCGCCCGGCAGCGGGTAGTTTCCCGCTTCTGAGTCCCGGCCGTTGGCGGCTGTTGGCGGCCGTTACCTCCCCGTTGCCGGGAGGAGTCCGAGCGGATTTAGAGTCCTCGGAAGTCCACCGTGCCGTCCGGCCACGGGTAGAGGGAGGCAAAGGGAAGGAGGACTTGACAGTGGGCCTGTCGGGGGCCATTCGGTAAACTCCAAAGAGCCGAGGGTCCTGAGGTAACTCCTAACTCTTAACCGCCGTGGGCAGGACGCCTCGGGGCTAGCCGGGCCGGTGTCCGCGACGGGAGAGCGCGGGGCCGCGGGCGTCGGGGCAGCACCTCGGTACACGTGGCCGGCCTACTGGGGGCCCGCACCCTGGCCTCGCTGTTTTCCTGTCTGTGGGGCTCAGGCGCGGTTGGAGAAAGAATAATGTCTCTACTTTCAGGAAAAACATCAAAGACCGGGGCTGCGCAATATGGAGCGCACATGGCGGTCTCCGAATGCCGGACCTGCCAAAGCATGTTTCGCAGGATTTTCTTCCTTCCCTTTTTGTCCATCCCCGCTCCGCCCTCACCCCAGGCTTTTCTTGTTTTCTCCCCCAGTGGGAGGGAGCCACGGGCTCGCGAGGAGGCTGCGAGGCGATCCACGACCTTTCGGGATGTGATGCTCACCCGGGACGGGGCTGGGGGACCGCAGAGCCGTGACTCGCCTGGGACCCAGAGCAGAAACTCCAGGTCGCTTCTGGCATTTTACCTGCAAAAGCAGGTAAGTTTCCTGCTGGTTAGCGAGCCCTTAATGTCACGTTACACCAGCTGAGTCCTCAGGCCTCAGCGCCTTGCTCTCCTTAGGTCAGGACTCTTCAATAGTTAATGAATATTGAAGTGGAGGGAAGGCAAAAGCCTGCAAACCTGGCTTCAGTTTACTTTTTACTTCAGTCTAAACAAGATTTAGGTGCAAAGCTTCTCTTCCTCATTAACAGCTATGTTAAAATCATTACTGCTAAACAATAGGAGACCAGTATCGCAGTTCTTTAAATAACCTAGCAGAGAGAGGCAAGGGACAGTTGGCTCAAAGTTCAGGCGGTTTGCTTCAGGAATTTCTCAAGGTGAAATCTCAGAATGTGAGGGGTCATTAAAATGATCTAGGTTCAACTTCTGAACTTCCTGGAAGGTGAGCTGGGCCCTAACTAGGTAGTTACTAGCCCAGGGCATAGGCTAGGATGGAGCTGGGGAAGTGCTCTCTCTCCCAGGCTGATGCCTAAGAGCTCACTGCCCCTCACCGCCCTCAGTGGAAGGACAAGCTGGATCATTTCGTCTCTTCTCGCCACTTCTGTTAAATGGATTGCTGTCTCCTCTGAAAAATGATCTCAGGCTATTCTCCTTCAGCACATTTACACGTAGGGTTAGTATTAAAGGTAGGAGTAAATTCTTGGGGGCTCCCATTTAACAAAAGATCCATGCCGTCGCCAGAACATGCAGCTTTTTCTAATGCGCTACTGATGATAGTGGGGGAAGGAAACACACCGCCGCACATGGAGCTGGTTAAACATGAATCTCATCAAATCTTCCAGTGTCTGGTGACTTGTGTGGCTTATATACCCAGACCGGTGGGCAACTTACCTGACAAGCAGTTAGAAAATCTGGACTTTACACCTGGCTTTGCCATCAACCTGCTGCATGTCCCGACCAATTTCTCTGGATTTATTTCTCTCTCTATATACACGTTTTTAATTTTTATTATATGTGTGTATTACATATTTGTGTGTATGCATACGCATGTACTTATGTTATTAATTTTTAATCCTGGTAATCTGTTGGTTCACAAACCTAATTTCTGTTTTTATATTCTCTGATGCTGTTGTATGTATCAACATACAGTGAGTCCCTTACCCCTACCAGATGAAGAAGCAACAGAGCCAACACCGACACCCTGCTTATTCCTGTATTAAGTTAATAAGTTAATCAATGAATGTTAAACCTGCATAGTTCTTTAGAGCTGCTTCTGCCCCTTCTTCTTGCAGATGAGCACACGAGCCCAGAGAGCTGATTTCCCCCGGTCGCACAGCTAGAGAGCCCAGGATGGCTTCTTGCTCAGTGCCATACTCTGTGAAAATTATTGGAGAGACCGGCCAGGTGAGCATGGGTCAAGTCTCTAGGATACTTCCTTCTACTACCCAGCCATCCACACTCCTCACCCCACTTCGCACTCAGAACAGCAATACCCAGACCAGAACATAGTAGTCTTGGGTTCAGGAGTACAAATTTAAAGCAAAACTCGAAGTCAGCGCCGTGTCACTTGTGCTGCGCTTCTTTAAACATTCCTGCTCTATTGTGTGGACTGTGAGCCCACAAGGAGCTTTGGGCCAAGGTTACAGGTCCTCTAATGAGGATACAGCCACAAGTCTCACATGTCTTTAGAGTCTCTTTAGAGGTAGAAATCCATGATCAAACTTAATAAAGAGGCAAAACAATAATTAACAAATTTATAAAGTAAAGCCAATGTTCAGACTAATATTTCACTGATGCTTTTCCCTCACACAACACACTCCCAAGTTATCAACATTGGGTGCAGGTGGAAGAGCTAACAAAGCAATTATCCAGCATTAATAGTAAGATGGTAAAGCTGCTCTTGCTTGCTTCGGGAAGCACCTTCTTGATGTGAGATAAGGATGTGGGGAACTGTCTGCCATGTTGGAAATTAAGTGTGGGTGCTTTCTCCTGTCTTGGTCGACCTTGATGAGCCTGTTGATGCCGCCTGGCTGGAATCCAGAGTGTTTCAGAGGAACAGTTGTAATGTGTTTCCCATGGGTGTGTAGCGCAACAGGCAGTTTCTCTGCACTGAAGCAGCCTCTTCCTCTCTCACCTGCAGGCTGGGGGACCTTGACAACTTGGAGGCTAAAAGAACCCCACATAGCACCAGGGCTGAGGGTGTCTCCCTCAGCAGGGAGCTTAGGCCTGTGGCAATGGGCCACCCAGCCCAGACAGCCACTCCAGGCTGTTGTCCTAGGTAGGACCGGAGCAAGGATACCCACCTTCCACCTTTGAATCTGGGCGATTATGTAAGGTGTTCGTTGCAACTCTAGCTGTGCAATAGAGTACAAAGAGCTCTCTGCCCATTCCTCCTAAACCTCCTCCTCAGGGTCCTGGTCTGGACCATTTCTCTTCCTATATGAAAACCTCTCCCTGGGCTATAGTCAATCCAAATACTTCCTGAGATGGTTATGAGGATTAAATGAGAAAATCTACTAAACGTGCTTTTCACAGTGCTACGTATTTAGTAAGTACTAGATGCATGTTAGCAATGATTATCGTTATTACCGTTATTGTTTTTATTAGCCATTCTATGGTTTCACGTGACGTTGATGGCATATTTTTCTACAATTCAGACTTCTTCTAGGAGTGCTAGACCCAAATATCCCACCCCTTGCTGGAGGACATTTTCACGTCCTAAGTAGATGTACTTAGATTTTGAAAACTCGTCACGCTCAGAACGGAATGTGTTTTTAGTCCCTGTTGCACACTCATAGTCTGTTCTCCTAGGCTCTATGAATGGCACCACCATCCGTCAGGAGCTAGACCGTAACCTGGCAACTCCCCCCAGGTCCTCCTATTATCTTTCAAATCCACCCTGTCTACCGCCTGCCTCAGTGATGACAGGTACTGAGTTTGCTTCATTCCATTATTGCTCCTACTGCCAGTGTGCTCTCCAGTCTGTGCTCCCAGCAGCCGGTGTTATCTTTATATAATGCAGTTTGATCATGTCATGCCCCTACTCTAAATCTTTCATTCACTCTGCATAGACTTCAGGAAAACCCAAATGCGAGCATGTGATGCTCCTCACATAACGTCTCCTTTCTCACCACTTTCCCTTCACACATGCTGAGCCCTGGCTCTGCTGAACTGTGTTGAACAGCCCAGTTTCTTTTGCCTTCATGTCTCTGCACGTGTTGTCCCTCTGCCTGCTGCACACCTTCCTCCTCATCCATAAGGTAGAAGGATGTCATTCTCCTTGTCCTTCAAGATTCCACCTGGGTGTCTGCTCTTTTTGGGCTCAGGCTGACTACAGAGTTTATATTCTACAGGAGTGTCATTTCTCTCTTTTCCACTAGGTGTGAGTTCCTGAAGGCAGTAGAATAGGTCTTTAATCTTTGTGGCCACAATGCTTTACTGGCATACAGTGGGTGTCCATCACGTGTTTGCTGAATATGAGAATGGCCCAGAATTAGAATGAATATCTTTGGTATTATAGCTTCTCATCATCAAGATTTGGGGCAAGTTATTTTTTTCTGAACTGCAGTTTTTTCACCTGTAAAGTGGGGATTAATGATGCCCCCTAATGTTATGAGGGTTAAATGAAAAGTGAATGCCAAAGTCTCCAGTAAACTGTGTAGCACCGTACCTGAGTCATCATTATAATAAATGCAAACCCACATTTCCCGTGCGTGTACACATTTCCATTCATGCACGTAATGTGTGCCTGTTACGTGCATCCATGTGTTTGTTGGTGCACCTTCATGATTACCTGGAAAAGCAGCTTCCAAACATACCTTTCTCTAGGTCCTCCCCCCTTTAAAAGGCCAGCTGAAATAGGTGGCTAGGTAATTACTTCAGATAACTAGTTCAGGTTTAGTAGTAGTGTTCTGCATTGTCCTTCTGTGAGTTCCTCACATCCATGCACACAAACAGTGCGGATTTATAGAGCTCTGAATGGGTGTTAGAGTCCATTACCATTTTTATTACGACTATCATTGTACTTTTCTACTAAAGCTGTAACGTCGAAAGCACTTCCCGGTGGGCTTTTGTTTTATTTTCACA
This sequence comes from Neophocaena asiaeorientalis asiaeorientalis, assembly GCF_003031525.2. Classification (NCBI taxonomy): domain Eukaryota; kingdom Metazoa; phylum Chordata; class Mammalia; order Artiodactyla; family Phocoenidae; genus Neophocaena; species Neophocaena asiaeorientalis. Next base: position 987,548 of record NW_020173697.1, read on the forward strand.
TAGGTCACTTGTAGCAGTTACTGAACATGTGGTTTTCCCCATTTTGCATGTGAACAAACCCAGGCACAGGGGGTTCCTTTAACAAGCTGCCCCCTTTCCAGTGCTGCAGCTGCGTGGAGATCAGAGCCCCTTCTCCTGTCTCCTTTCTTTTCCCGCAGGTCAGTGTAGGAAGTTTGCGCAAATCAGCTGATCGTAAAACCAGCCAGAGCCCATCAAGGCGTAAATTGACCAGTGCTGATAATGCTTTGAGTTGCCACAGTTATTTCTGCGCTTCGGGCCTGCCCTAAATGTGGAATCCGCTCTTCTAACATCAGTAGCGAGGGAAATTCCTGGGTTTTCCGTTCCCTGGAGGGTAATTGCCTGTCCTTCCGCGGTGCGCAGTTGCGAACTGCCCGGCCACCCCAGGGCTTTGAAGGGGGGGGGGCGCCCCGGGCCGCCTTCCCTCCGCAGTGCCCTTAGCACCTCGCCCACTTCCTCGACCTCCCGCCTCTCTTGCTCGAAAAAGCCAGGGGGCGCCAACCCTCAAGCCAGGCCCGAGCCCAGGGCGCAGAGCCGGGAGGAAGGGTGGGCCGGGCTGGCGCTCCCTCCCTGCACCCTCTCCCCTCCCCTGCGCACCCCTGGAGGGATACGAGGTGTCCTGTGTGCCACATGCAGCTTGGGGAATGGAAGCAATTAACGCCGTGAGGTTTCCTGGCTCTTTGCGGTGTTTTCGGTGGGTTTTGATTTGGGGAAGGAGGGCGCGGAGCAGGGCAAGCCCGTTCCAATCTGCCAGCATCCTGTGTCTGCCTGTCTGCGCTGCAGATGACGCGCGGGCCCGCACTGCGGGGACAGGAGAGGCCCCGGTGTCGTGTGCTGGGCCTACCTGAGATGAGGGACAGAGTCGGTGCAGGTCCGAAAGAGGCAGAACTGGCCCAGCGGTGAAAGGAGGGCTTCCAGCTGCCCTCATATGACAGCTGAGGGTCTGAATCTATCAGGAAAGGCACACGTTTCAGCTTTCAAACCCCGTTTTTCATCCTTGAAATGTTTCCAGTCTTTGAACTGCTTTTATTTAACAGGGAGAAGAGAGAAACTCGATTATGCGATTATATCCATTTACTTGATTTAAACCAAACTACAGTGAACAAAAATGTTTGTTGAAACTTAGAAAATAACTGCTTATCTGGTAATGAGAGTTTAGCCATCCACACGTGCCGCTGTTTCAAATAATCACCAAATTTGAAGTTAAGATGAATCCAGTAAAAGTAATTTTTTTGTATTTGTTGGAATACTAGGAGCATAGAGTTGGAATTATGGCCTGTAGCGATTTTAGGATTTTAATTGAAATGACAGTAACGCACATACAAACACGTAGAGCTCTCAGCAATGCTGGTCACAATGAGAGTGTGCTATTAATGCTGCCTTCTCTGGGGTGCTGGTGGTGAGTTTATTACAGTGTGGACTTCAGTGTTTTTCATACCACAGGTTGCCAACCATTAGTAACTCAGTAACATGGGATTTGACTAGCATTTTTAAAGTGGAATAGAAAAGAATAGAAAATGTTAGAAGGATGTTAAGGATATTCTTTCATAAGTCTTTCTTCTCGTGTATATATACGTGTGTACTGAGTCGCAGTGCAAAATGTATTTCTTATGGATTACAGTAAAAAGAAGTTTGAAAGCTATGGTTGTAGGAAAATCCAACAAGGTCCCCATCCATGTTATGCTCTTGAAGTTTGGGGTGCAGGGTTGGGGCTCCTGCCGCCTCCTGGTGCTCTGCAGTGAACTAGAGGGTATATGCCCCCTTGTAGACCTGACACTGAGTGTGACCCTCAGGGAAATGAGATCAGGAGGTGGGTATTCAGTTTTTAAAATCTCAGCACAGTGGGTTCTTTCCTGGTTACAAAAGTAATGCTTGATAAGAGATCACATCAGGCCTCAGACCCGGGGGAAAAAGATGGGCATGGAAGAATGAGATGGAGCCCCAGGCCTCAGAGAGGAAGGTGGCAACAGGAAGATGGGAACAGAACCTCTGCAGCAAAGTCCAAAGAAGAATTCTGCTTATTCAACCTGGGTGTGGAGGGGGGAGGGGCAGCTGGAGTCAGAAGTCTTGGAATGGGGAGTCTTTGTCTTAGCTTATCTTAGCAGGGGCAGGTAGAATAGTCTTAGACCAGTTTAGGAGCTCAGGGATTGACACAGGGCATGAGGAATGCTTCTGTCCCTCATCTTCCTCTCCGCCCCAGTGTCTAAGGGGAGCAGATACTACAAGACTTTGATTAAACCATGTTTACTAGAGGGGTAGGTTTTTTGTTTTAAGAGCCGATGGCTCCCTTTGGCTTTTGCTCCAATTTCCTGGTATAGGAGCCTGTCCTCAGGAATGTCAGCCAGGCCTGTCTTTTTTCCACTCCAGATACTGGGATTGGTTACCTGAGCCAGATCCAGATTGGGTATGGCCTCCCTTCTCTCTCTTCCCCTGCAAACATGCTGGTCATTGCTTTGACCCTGTCCCACGTGGTCAACCAGAGGGAAAGGAGACGTAGATTTGGACTTTGGGGCAATGGACCTAGCCCAGGCTCCATCTTAGCCTGACCAGACCTCTGCTGAGATGTATGCCATGTTCACCCCTAGTAATCAGGTGGGCATTGTTTCCACTTTCTCTTGTTCCAGAAATGTCTAATTCCCAACTGCAGGGGTTCTCAAACTTTGGGGTGCAGCAGAATCAGCCGGAGGGCTTGTTAAGCTACAGATTGCTTGGCTCTACCACCCGCCAGCTTTGATGCACCCAGGCTGGGGTGCGTTTCTAACACATTCCCAAGTGAGGCCGATGCTGCTGGCCCAGGACCAGACCTTGAGAACCAAACCAGCGGTCTGTTTTGAGAAGGGTGTTGGGGGAGAAGGTGACTGGTAGGCCAAGAGGAGAGCCCTCCTGAGATCTTGGCCTTAATACCACCTTAATTCCATGAAGCCTGCCTGCCCCTGCCCAAGCCAGTCCCCTGACAGTCAAGGCTGCCAGGGGATCACATCTGGAGGAGGGTGACTCAGTAACAGCGGCTCTGACTGGTTAGTTTGGGGACTCTCCATCTTGAGTGGACTCAGGAGAGGAGGGGTCCAGGGCACCTTACTCTTGGCAGCCACTGAGGACTGTGGTTGCCTGTCCCTGGAGGAGAGCCATGCTCTTGCCAATGGAACTCCTTGTGCTGCAGGGCCTGGGGTACACAAACTAGAATTCCCAGTAACTTCTGCAGCCAGAGGCAGGATACAGGGCAGGTTCTGATAATGAAATGCAGTCACATAAGATTTGAAAGGCAGAAAAGAGGAGGCCGCTGTCTTTCCTCAGCTGTGTAGGTGCCCAAGAAGGCTCTGGAAGGCATGGGTGTGGGCAGTGGCTGCATCCCATGGCCCGCTGCCTGGTCCCCAGCTTAGAGGGTATGGGGGCTCTCACGGCTGCTCCTCCAGCCCTTCCATGTGATAGCTTGTATTAAATCCCTCTGAGCTTGAAAGATCTGGAGTGTTTTCCGTTTCCTGTATTGAGCCCTGAGTGACATGGGGAGAGGACGGTCTGGGCACAGAGTATGGCGTAGACCCTGCAGCTGGTGAGGTGACCGTCCTGGGCGGGGGGACCTTTGGGGGTAATGAGCCAGGGCCAGGAGAGCTTGCCTGCTGACCTGAAACCCACAGCTTGTTCTGCCTCTCTCACCACAAAGCCTCCCTTCTCCCAGCTTCCCTCTCTGGATTTTGCAGCAAAGCAGGAAAACCAGCAATTTTTTTGAGAGTGTAGGCACACATTTTCGCTAGGGCTCCATGACTGTCTGCTCTGCCCATTTTGTTAGTTAATTGAATAGTGTCCTGTCCTGTGCTCTAATTTCTGGGCATTCACTCCCCAGTGAGCCTTTACCCTAGTTAAGGGAAGAGAGCGAGTTTTTGGTTTCCAGCCCGAGACTGAACAGCAAGTGACTTGAACAAGTCAGCCTGGCTCAGTGTGAACGCAGTGCTGGATGGGCGCTGCCGATCCCGGCCACGGTGGCGGACTCCGGGGCCACTTCCTCCGTCTGCCTTGCTGCCTGGCCCCACCTTAACGCCCTGAACTGCAGCTCTTATTCCGGAGCTGATTCTCTGGCTCAGCAGTTCTTCCTGAGCAGAGACAAGACTGAATATATGTCCCTTACTGATTGTTGTCCAGAAGGACTTGGTTGCTCTGGTCTCACTGCTCTCGGGCGCCGTACCCCCTCCCTGCAGGAGGAGACGTCTGCTGCACTTGGGTGTGATCATGTGAACTTGCTCTGGCCAGTGAAGTGGGAGTGGAAATGACTGCACTTGGTCTTTAGTCCCTCTTGCTACACGCCAGCAATGATGTAGATAGAGGCAGCGCCACAGTGATGACTGGCTGCAGGAACCCAGGAGGGACATGGTGCTAAAACTTTCAAAAAATATTAATTCTGTATTAGTTTATTGATTTCTGTGAAGTGGTTGGGACTTTAGAGGCCTAATTCATTGCACCTCTCACCCCAGCCCAGGTTTAGTCCAAAAAGGCCGGTGGTTCTTCCAAATGCACCAACGGGCTAGGTCAGGAAGGGGTGCAGGGAGTTACTCTACAGGCGGTCCTGTCCCCTGAAAACTTGGGGGGGAGGGAAATAGGAGAGGTTTCTGAAGGGATTTCATCACTGTAGAATTGTATCACTCTCTGTATCTGAAAGAATTTGCCAGAAATAGAAATATTAGGAGAGGCCATAAAAACTTTAATTCTTGTCTCATTTTCATTCTTCCATATTTGAAAGCCTAAGGAGGCCATTCAAGTGATGGATCAAGGTATTAAATAAAACTTTAAGCAACGGTAATCCTAACCGATAGAGCAGCAGCTCCATAGTAGGTGAACTGTGGCCTGAACCTTAACAGGGCAGACTTTCTGCCAAGTCTGCGAGGGCCTGGCTCCTCGTTAACTGATGGCCGGTGCTCCCAGCACAGTGCTCTGCTCTGGCTGCTGAGCCTGGGGAAATGGCGTTGTTTTGAAACCCAGTGCTCTTAATGAAGCAGTTCCTGGCCCTGAAATGTGCGGAAAAATACTTAAAAGTGCGATGAAAAACTCGTCTGTTGAAAAGCCAGTGACTTTCCAGGGTTGATTTTTAAATAATAGATTTGTTTTATTTGACACTTTGGTAAATGCTTTAATAAAACGTAACAAGGTCAAAGAAATTGTACAGTGTGTTTTATGTCCACAGCCTGGAATATCTGAGCTCTGCTTGCAAATGAGCATCACTAGTAGTAAAAATTTTGTTGCAGAATTTTTCATGGACTGTTTTGGAGTGTCAGACTTCAAGGCGCTATCACAGAATTGGCAAGGTTCAAGGGATTTTTACTGACTTAATAACATTTTTCTTTATTGTCTCCATAATCACCTGCTTCATGAACTGTGGCTAGAGCAGATGTTGCAACTGGTAATTTTCTTAGAACCCAAGTGCCATTATGTTTTTCCATCTTTTGATTTCCATCATTTCTGGGAATTGTTAGTAGATGGAATAAAAAGAGAATACATTATAAACAATTCAAAACACTGAAAACGAAATTCCTTGGACCTTTTACAGCTACCACACATGCAAATAAATGTGGCTTTGCATTCCATGGCATTTGAGTGGGGATTACATTTTCCTCATTAACCTCTTTCTTAACCAAACAGTATTGTTTTTCAAGTCTCTTTTATCGAAATCAAGTTTGACATTTTAAATTAATTCACACTCAGTTCAAGTGAAGAAGCAGAATGTCTTCTTTTGATCCCAGTCATTTGTGCAGTCCTGGCTGAACTGTGCCAAAGTAGGAAGGCCTCCTGGTTTACCATGAAATCGGGAGGTTGGTTGTATTCCTTGCAAAATCAAAACATTAGGGTACTAAGTATGTTTTTTCCTGTCCTACTAAGGAAAGAGGTGGAAAAATTAATCACGGATACACACCTGAGATCTGAAGTGCTTGCCTCCCAGTGGCAAACTATTTATAAAGTGAATGTACGTACTTCTAATTGAAGGAACAGCCAATCTGCCTTCCATTGGTCATAACCAGTAATTCCTCTGCTAATATGTGGACCTTAATTTGAAGCAGTGGGAATCTTCTCTTTTCTCCAGGAAAGTCAATAGAGTTGTTTAGAAAGACTGTACAATTTCGGTAGGAGGAGAAATACAACGTAAGAGTTTTTAAAACTTCTGTAAACACTTATGCATGTATCTGCAGTTCTTGCCCTGATACAGAACAAAAGTATACATCGGTTTCATTGTTGATATTTGGCAGTAGATGGTGAAATATTTGTGTGTATTTGGGTATGTCTAAGTAAAATGAGAGAGATGTTAAAATAACTCTCGGTCTGAGTTACATGCACCAATTTTAGGAAATCCTGTAGCAGTTGCTTTCACTATGCTGTTAGCCCTGTCTTGTTTTGTCAAGATTTCTTTTTCATTCCACCATCTTCTCATGCATTATTTTCAACTCCTGTAATCCTAGCTCAACGTGGCATGAGTTAGAGTTGGAAAGAGAAGCAACACTAGTTTTCTGAGTGTCCACAGTTTCAGAACACACCCTTTCATGTTATTTGACACCATTTTCTACATGTGCTTTCTTTAGAAAGTGGAAATATACATAATTGAGAGTTTGTCAGATGATACCATATTGCAAAATGTTTGCAAAACTGAATTATTGACAAAATGCATGTGATTCCAAAAGGGCCTGCTTGATTGAAAGCAGTTGCAGTATTTCAGCATGAGAATATTGCTCATCCTTTCTGTTTTTAGATTCTACAGAGCATACCTCTGGACTTCTGTCCGCAGAAAGCAGTTTCTACACAGCTAACTTGGAACAGGTTAGAGCTAGACTCTACAGCTTCTATTCCTGCAGTAAGCATTCAGGAAAACTGCTCTCCCTTGGTCATCTCTAGTTCATAGAAGACTGAATTCCCCTGCCTGCCTCTAGTGTCTAACACCACCTACTTGGCGTAATCATGCTTGTGCCATCCCAGCGTGTGCGGTGGTCGCCAAGATGCAGCTGTGCCCTCAGTAGGTCCTTTGAAAAGAGGCTCCTTCAGAATTGACTTGCTGTTCACGCCTCAGCATCCCAGCTTGGCTGACACTTAGCCTACTTCTGCGAATCACACCAAAATCAGTTCTGCCACTAACTAGAAACAAGGTCGTTTCCATTGTGAAAGAGTAATAGCCTCATGAAAAGTTGCATTTGCATACTTGGTGATAATAACAATTAGAATTTTTAAAAAAAATTTTAAAGCCTAAGTATGTAATATATGCGATGTATGGTGAGAGAGAATTTTTCAAAAATATAATGTATTTGACATCTCAATTGCCTTTTGACTAACACAGAATTAGCATCCTGAAAATTGATCAAAGAAGGAGAAAAGAATTTTGCTTTATTTTTTCATTTGCAATACACTTCCTTTGTCAAACTACTCTCTTAACTAGTAAAGAAAACCATCCACAGCAGTGTAGCTCATCTTTATTTGGAATTTCAGAAAAGCTACTGTCCCCAACTATTTTCTGAACTTTTCAAAGGACTTTTTGCTGTCTAGCTTCATCTTGTTTAAAGATGTTAGAGCTGTGTTGAGATTAATATCAGCAATCAGAAAGTAATATCATAGTCTGGTTGTCATTGTCCTGTGTAGACATGCTAGAACTAGATTGCCTGTGTTAAAAATTAATGGATTAGGGAAGAGAAGCATTCGGACTCTCAATGATGGGGGCTTCAGCTATCCCGGCATCTGCCAGATGTCTCATTTTCTAAACTCAGAACCTCTGATAAATTCATGATCTACCTCAATTAGTGCTCTCAGCCCCGGCTGCATGTTAGAATAATCCCAGACTTCTTTTTAAAAAAATGGATAGGCAGGCTCCACCCATTCTACCCTGAGAGCAGAATCTCTCAGGGTAGGGCCCCAGAGGTTGGTTGGTTTGTCTTTAAGTGCCCCTGCCCCCTAGTGATTCCAGCGTGCAGCCAGGTTGAAAATCGCTAACCCACATGATAATTTCATCTTTCAGAAGGGAGAGGAAGTGATGAAGAGGATTAACACCCTGCTTCTAATTCTGGCCACCTCAGAGGCTCTGCACGGAAAATCAGAAGTGACAGGAATCCTGGAAGAGGGCCACCTGGCCATCAGAAAATTCCAGAGAGATGTGGTCACTGCCAGACATACAGTCGGTTAGTTTGAGTTTTTAAATATCTCAGGAAATTATAAAAGCTTGACTTTGACCCCCTGGTCTGAGATTCCAAAAAGAAGCAGGGGAGAGTCCTCAAAATGAACTTCTGATGCTACAGTTGTAAATGGTCCAAAGCGAGGGTGGGTCGGGGTGGGAAGGAGAAGAAGAAAAAGGAAGGAGGTAGCCAAGAAGATTTACTCTCTTTGTGCAGGAAGCTGTTTGTTGAGATCAGATATATTTTTAAATGGTGTATGTAAAGTGTGAATGATGATCTGGGAAAACAAGCATGGATATAAAAAAACTGCCAAGAACGTGTGAGAAAAGAGTCAGAAAGACTAAATCCAGAAGGAGGCTAACATTCCCAATGATGAAGAGGGCTGTCAGAAACAAAAGCAAGTGTAGAATCCATGCATGGCTGGGATGGCGTTTCATCCATGTTATGTCAGCAGTAAAGATACAAGGTGACCACTCCCTCAGACTCTATGTTACACTTTAGAAAGGATGGGACAAAGTTTGGTAAGAGGGATTGAAGAATAAGATCACTTAGGAGCAAATGCTCGCTGTCCTAAATAAGTTGAAACATTGGTCTGGCAATAACAAACCGAAATATTAATAGAATTTTCAGATGAAATTGCTTTAATCATTAAAAATATGAAGATTGTGAGATGTGCCTGAGGACTGTTCCACATTTTTTTTTAAGAGGGAAGTAGAAAACGTCTTTGAACTGTAGACTCAATGACCTGCTGATTCTTCAGTTCAAAAATTCTAAAATTTACTTTAAAATGCAGTTTGAATGCAAGACTGCCACGTTAAATTATACCTATGACATAGTTAAAAAAGAGAGCAGAGACAAGGAAGCATAACCTTTGAAATAATCTAATTCAAATTCAGAAAGTCATAACCCTTGAGAATTCGATAAAAGCTTAATACACTCTTGGAATAGTTAAATAATACAGTGTAACTGACCACTCCAGAACTTAGTGGCTTAAAGCAGCTACTATTAATTTGCTCACAATTCTGCTGTTTTCCTGGGCCCAGCTGGCTGGTTTCATCTGGGATCCCTCAGGCAGCTTCAGTCATCCTTAGCTTAACTGAGACTGGATGGTCCAGGACCTCCTCAGCCACACGCCCAACGGTTGTTGCTGGCTGCCAGCTGGGGTGCCAGGGCTTGTTTACATGGTGGGCAGCCTTCCAGGAGAACGAGGGCAGAAGCAGCAAGGTCAAGGTTTAGAAGTCACATAACATCACTTATCACTTCTGCCTCATCCTGTTGGTCAGGGCAAGTTGCAAGGCCACCCCATACCCAGGGACAGGGAATCACATAATACCTTTAGATGAGAGTTGTTGCTGCTGGTGTGTCTAATCTACCACACCTCTCCTCAGAGAAAGGCTCTACACTAATACACACGAAATAGTTTAATTTCAGGGGATTCATGGACCCTCTCAACCCAAGTTAAGAGTCTTTATTCTAACCATTGGCATATTTAAGCAAGGAAATTGAGGTCCAAAGACACTAAGGACTGTTTGTTGAGTATACAAGCATAGGAGAGTGGGCTCTCACATAGGTGTTACACCTCCCAATCCTGTGCTGTTTTCATCATGCCCAATTGATAATCACCTCATTATTATCGGAAGTGGATTTTAGCAGTTTCCAAAGTCAACTTTTGACAACCAAATCTGGACAACGATTTAACTCAGATGTATACAGTAAAGTATAAGTATTTTATTTGATTTGCATATTCTACACATACATCCAGATAGGAAAGTAGACTGGTTAAAATAAGCAGACTAGTTGCAGCCCCAGCTTTCTGAACTCGCCAGATGCATTTTCCCTTTGTGAATTAGCAAGTCATCAGTGGAGCCATGAAAATATCTAGTTCCCTAAAGTTAATCTTTTTTAAAAGCATAACTCACTGTGCTTTTTATTTTAATGAAGAATTATACTCGGTTTTTCAAAGCTTTCATCAAGCTGATATATTCAGCCTAAAAGTATGAAAACAAATCAGCGTCTGCAGTCACCCATTAGGTAATTATTCATTCTCTTGCTCCTGTCTTTGTCATTTGGGGTACTATTCTAGCTTACAGTGGTCATGCCTACCTGGGCTAGTAAATTGGCCATCAGTGGGTTCCCAGAGCTCTGTGTTGTAGTCCCCTTATGCATTCCTTTTATGGTTACTCCATGCCCGTGTTCAGACCTGGAGCAACGTAGAGTGCTGTGGACATGAATGTCATATTGTCCTGAGTAATGAAATGAGATCCAGGCAGCACCCCGTGACCAAGAAGGCGGGCATTACCGTAGGTGTGTGATGGCTGCCGGACTCCGGCCGTAAATGTATTGAGCCACACACCGGAACTGAAACGGGGGGTCCCTTGAAGTAACTTCTTTGTTTCTTTTTTTAAGAAGGTCGAAAGACATGAATGAAGACATACTAGTAACCAAGCATGGTGTATCAAGCCTAATTAGGAATAGAAAATCACTTCTAAAATCTGTGTCTGTTCATTTTCCTTACTTCATTTGTTTTTGTTTCACCCTCATCTGTGATTCATTTGCCTTTCGTCATCTTCCACAATGGCTTCTGCAAGAATATCCGTCTGGAAACCTACAGTGTGGCTTGCACCCACTTCAAACATTGTTTAAAATCTCATTTATTATTTTGTACTGTGGTCTCACTTAAAAGCCAGGTTACTGAGACTGCAGAGCACATACCTTTAATTCCCAGGGTGAGAGGGAGAGGGAGAGGGAGCAAGCCCGAGAGTGTGCCGGGGTGGGCTGAGCTAGCGCTGTGAGACGCCCCACAGCAGACGTGCCGGGAGGACAGAATTCAGAAGCCTTACAGGCGACTGAAGTCTCGAGACACAGAAAACTGGAAACTGCCCAAACCTGGGCTCCATAGAGGATTGAAATGTGATGAAGACCAGGACTGGTATTTGTTTTTTCCAACCAGAGGTTAGTTACTTAACGACCACATTCCCAGGATTACAAGGATTTGCCCGAATAGCCCAGGGAACACTTATCTGCAGTAGAATTAGTGAAATGAAGAGATGGGATTCTATGTGAGCCGCCTGTTACAGGAGACTGTATTTAGAACTTGAAATTAACACTGGGAATAATCGTATTAAATAGATATGAGCAGATGAAAGCTATATTAATTAGGAATTATGTTTCGGTAATTATCTTAAATTTTCAGATACTAAAATCCAGGTGTTTGGGGGAGCCACTAGGGTTTAACATCATTCCTTTAAAGAAAAACAAAAACGAGACCATGTGGGGAGCATCGCAGGCCAGGAGCTTAATCATACTCATTCAGCTCACTTCCTTGCTCCATGCCCAAATAGAAAATAGGCACCTACAGTGGAAAACTGCTTCCGGGCGGGCTGTGCTGCCTTGGACAAGGGCTGGGGGTGCAGCGTTCTGTAGGCAGGGGGGTGCTCTGCTGAAGCATCTCCACCCAACACGGTGCAGAAACATTTTGTGAACAGAGGAAAAGCACAGTGATAGCGATTGAACTCACTAATGGTGGAGGTCCTCATACGAGTGGAAAATTAGGATGTTCTGCTGAAGGCCCCCAGTGGCTCCGTAACCTTTAGAGAGCTGGAGGGAGTGAGGATGGCTTTGCATGTAGGGCTGGAGGTTCAGCTGCAATAAATGTAACCTTGTGGTGCAACTATGGTTCTGTTTCAAACCCTCATTCAGTCACTTCAAGACCTTTCTCGGTTTCTGGTGTCACACGCAGATTCCGGGGAGGCTTACACAGAGCCAAGGCACTGGAGGGACTCATCTGATCCTTCATAGTGTCTGTGTGCTCGGGGGACACTGAGTTGCCCATCAGCCTGGGCTGTTCATGGTCATAAATTCAATCCTGTGAGGTCGCTTCAGCTCCCTGCACTGCCTGCCCTCAGCTCCTGTGCCTCTTTCTGCCACTTCCCCACCACTCTTGGGCACTCAGCAATTGTTCTTCTGCTCGTACACTCACTGGGGCCTGGGGATTTTGTGAGGCTAAGACCTGGGGTGGCCAAGACATGGCACAGAGCCATATTTGTCCCTCTTCCAAATTCTTGCCATTCTCAGGGCTGTACCAGGAAGCGTGGTCCAAGTTTCCCCTTCTGAGATCTGTGAAGGTTTTGACCATTCCCCAAGAACAGCGAGCAGGGCCTTTCTCAGAAACCCATCACTGCCTGCCTCTCCTGCTGGCCTCCCTTGCTGCTTCTCCCAGCCTAGGAATCTTTTTATGGGCCTCAGGGCATAAAAGACTTGCTTTCAAGGTCTCCTCTGCCACTGAGTGAGTTTTGTTTTGTTTTAATTGTAAAATACATATAACGTAAAATGTATCATTTTAACCAATTTTAAGTGGCATTAAGTACATTCCGATTGTTGTGTGACCAACACTGCTCTCCATTTCCAGAACTTTTTCATCATCCCAAACTGAAATTCTGTCCCCGTTGAACACTAACTCCCCATTCCCCACCCCCAGCCCCTGGGAATCGGCATTCTGCTTCGTGTTGCTATGAATTTGACTTAAGTACGTCATACAAGTGGAACTGTACAATATGTGTCCTTTTGTGTCTGGCTTATTTCACTCAGCATAATGTCTTCAGTGTTTATCCGTGTCGTAGCCTGTGTCAGAATGTCCTTCCTTTTTAAGGCTGAATAATATTCCATTGTATGGATGGACCACATTTGTGCAACAATGGACATTTTGGTTGTTTCCGCCTTTTGGCTATCATGAATAATTCTGCTATGAACACTGTTGTACAAGTATCTATTTGGGTCCCTGCTTTCAATTTTTGGAAGGGTCTATACCCAGAGGTAAAATTGCTGGGTCATGTGGTAATTATAAGTTTAATTTTTGAGGAACTGCTATATTGTTTTCCAGAGTGGCTGAATGCACAGGGTTCCAGTTTCTCCATATCCTTGCCTGTCAGTGAGTTCTAAGAGAGGTGCTCTTGGCACTTGGGGTCAGCTCTTCCTTGTCCTGCAGGATTTTCCCCGCTCTTTAGCATCCCTGGCCTCACCCACTATTTTCAGATGATGGAATAATGTCCCGGGTTGTTGTGAAAAACACCTACCCCCCAACTAGTATACAACGCCTTTCAAATATCCCCTAAGGGGTGAGAAGAAGCTGCATAGTTAGAACCCCTGGTGCGATGCCTGAAAGCTTTGTTTCTGGAAACTCAGAAGCCTGGAAGAGGCTCTTTTTTCTCTGTCTTGCTGTCATATCCCTTCCTTGATTCAATTAGTAAAGAATGAGGTAATTTAATTGAAAGGAAGGGACAAGAGGAGGAGGGAGGAAAGAGAGAGATTACTATTTCAAAATATTGACTCACTACACAAGGATTTCTCATCTTGTTTACTTTCTTCTCTTGAATAACTACAAATGTTTGTGATCTTTATTTTCTTGTCTAATCAATTTAGATTTTCCAAAAGGCCCTAGACTTGTCATACATGTCCTTCAAAAAAGCATGCGAACTGTGTTAACGCAGTGAATGCAGTGTCTCCTCACTTTAACATGCTCTGTTATACTACTTCACTTTAACACCAGGCAGGCGGGTTTTCCACCCATCAAGCCATTCTGCAACACCAGCTGGGTTCCTACACTCTAACTCAATTATGATAACTGCCTAGCTGGAGAGAGCATCAGATCCCACAGGTTAAGGGTTCAGTCCTGCAAGACTGCCCCCTCCACTTCAGATGCCAATCATAAGTGCAGGTTGTCACCAGTGCTTTTGACAAACAGCCATAAATCAGAGGTGCCCACGACCCCCTCCTTGAGTTCAATTAATTTGCTGGAGTGGCTCACAGGACTCAGAGAAGGATTTTACTGAACTAGATTTGGTAATCCAGCATAAAAGGGTATAACTCAGGAGCTGCCAGATGGAAGAGGTGTGTAGGGCAAGGCCTGGAAAGAGCGAGGAGCTTCCGTCCCTCTCAGAGTGACCCCTCTCCCAGCATGTCCACGTGTCCCTCAACTCAGCAGCTCTCCCAATACCCTCCTTGGGGTGTTTTGGAGGCCCCACCACATAGGCACAATTGATTAAATCACTGACCACTGGTGATTGATTCGACCCCCAGCCCCTCTCTTATTATAAATCACAGTATCCCACCGCTCTTTCCTGGGACGTGATACTGGTCTAGTGACTCGTCTCTAGCTGTAGCTTACCCACAGACGAGTGATCTGCAGACAGCTGTGACCTGTCAAGTCTGTTGACATCTCATGACCACAGGTAACTCCAGGGACTTTCAATTAAATGATCATTAAGTGGCATCCCTTAAAAACAGTGTAATTGTAGACCGTGACCAGTAAATAATAATAAGAACTCACATACCATCATGTGGAGGAGCTACTAGATAATCTAAAATGTAAAGAATTTCTGACTCTTGTTCCTCTTCACTTAACCTTTATGTTTTTAACTTAAACTTTGTTTTTATTTTCCTACTTTCTAATGTTCAAGTGACCTGCTTCCTTAAGTGGTTAAGGGCTTTGAAGTCAGAGACCTGGCTGCTTTCAGACCAAGGGATTTACTTTCTGAGTCTGCCTCCTCATCCACAAATTTCTGGATTTACGCAGTGGTTCAGTTCCTTAAAACTGGTAACTTTTTTTTTTAATTAAAACAAATTTTGTCCTTTATTTTTTAAATTGAGGTATAATTTATGTATAGCATTATATTTCGTATAGTGATTCAATATTTGTATATATTGCAAAATGATCACCACAATAAGTTTAGTTAACATCACCACCATACATAGTTACACATTTTTTTATATTTAACTATAGTTTATTTACAATATTGTGTTAGTTTCAGGTGTATAGCTTCAGATCCTTTTCCATTATAGGTTATTACAAGATATTGAAATAGTTTCCTGTGCTATAGAGTAGATCCTTGTTTTTTATGTATTTTATATAGAGTAATGTGTAGAATTCTATATCCAGCAAAAATTATACCTCAAAAGTATAGGAGAAATATTTTATCAGACAAACAAAAACAGCGGACTCTGCAAGAAATGTTAAAAGAAGTTCTTCTGGGAGAAGGAATATGATAAGGTACAACTTAGATTAATATAAAGAAAGGAAGAGCATTAAATAAGGAATTATGTAAGGTAAAATCAAATACTCTTTATTTTTCTTCTCTTTTCTGTTATGGTTTGTCTGTTGAATATAGTTCCCTGTGCTATACAGTAGGACCTCATTGTTTATCCATCCTGTATCTACCAGTTTGCATCTACCAACCCCAAACTCCCACTGCATCCCTCCATCACCCTCCCTTCCCCTTGGCAGCCACAAGTCTGTTCTCTATGTCTTTGAGTCTGTTTCTGTTTCATAGATAAGTTCATTTGTGTCATATTTTAGATTCCACATATAAGTGATATCATATGGTATTTGTCTTTCTCTTTCTGTCTAACTTTAGTATAATCTCTCAGTCCATCTATGTTGCTGCAAATGGCATTATTTCATTCTTTTTTATGGTTGAGTAGTATTCCATTGTGTATATGCACCACATCTTCTTTATCCATTCATCTGTTGATGGACATTTAGGTCATTTCCATGTCTTGGCTATTGTGAATAGTGCTGCTGTGAACACTAGGGTGCATGTATCTTTTTGAGTTATAGTTTTGTCTGGATATATGCCCAGGAATGGGATTGCTGGATCATATGGTAATTCTATTTTTCGCTTTCTGAGGAACCTCCATACTGTTCTCCATAGTGGCTGTGTCAGCTTACATTCCCACCAACAGTGCAGGAGGGTTCCCTTTTCTCCACACCCTCTCCAGCATTTATTATTTGTAGACTTTTTAATAATGGCCATCCTGACCAGTGTGAGGTGATACCTCATTGTAGTTTTGATTTGCATTTCTGTAGTAATTAGTGATGTTGAGCATCTTTTCATGTGTCTATTGGCCATCTGAATGTAATTAAATAATGCTTAGATTAAAATAATTTTCTTCTAAGGAAAAAAGACAAAGCAAAAGATGCATTCCAGTCGAGAGGGAAAATGTTAGCTATGCCTCCCTACCTTGGGGTATTACATGAACATGAACAGTTAGGCAACAGTCTAAGAAAATACGTAGCAGTTAAGTTTATAAATTTTAAAAAATTTATAAAGTAAAAAATTTTGAAGTCACTAACAATGCCAGGTGGAGTCACAGGTGACGTTAGCCCAGCCCCATTATTCTAGAGCTTCCTTACAAGAGTCCTTGCCTGCAAAGTCCCTGCACCAAAACATTCTTTAACTTGGGGGCCTTGCTCTTTATTGTTTACGAGCAGTTACTGAGAGAGGAGCTGGGCATCCCTGTCCAACTGAACCTCCATTTGGCTCCTTTGTTCTTTGCATAAACTTTCACTTCTTTATCTGTGGGATCCTCAGTTATTAAACAACTTTTCTTACTCCTGGTTTCATCTAAAATTACAGAATAAGTAGCTCCTGAGGAAGCACAGGAATCCATAGAGCCTACTCGCAGGCTATCAGGATAACCTTGGTGTCAACAGACAGGTGGCAACCGTCTGAGAAAACCCTGACTCCTGGCCGGGCTTCAGAAGGACTAGCGAGAAAATCAAAACATTTCTGCAAACGTTATTAAATGTGCTAACCTGAAATTACTGCTTATTTATTTTCGAAGGTTGAACATTTCTTGGTGATTCCCCCACTCAGAATTTCGGGTGCATGGGAATCAGATCTAAGGCTAACTTCAAAAGGCTGTTGTGAGGATTAATTGAGGCAGTGTATGTAACCTGCCTTGCCTAATGCCTAGAACTAAATAACCATCCAATAAAAAGCTCTAAAATTGTGATGGTGAAGATAATGGTGCCAATAATTCTAACACTGATGTAATTTTTTAAAAGTTGGTTCAAATCGGTAAATACTCAGAAATTCAAGTTTTAACAGACATGTTTTTCTAAATCACAAATCTAACCTAAACTATCTGCTGTGATGTCGTCATTACCAGCAGGATGTGTTCTGACTCCCCAGCCCAACACACAGAAGCCTTTAGGATTCAGCTACCGTGAACCCCCCTGATTTAGTCAGGAACCCCCTGACTGCCTTCTCCAACCCTCACCCCTCCCCTGCTGCCCAGACATATCAGAATCTTCCGTGGTCCGGTGCCCCTGCTGATCCCTGCCCCTTGGCCATCACACACAGAGCGCCCTTTCCCTTTCTCTCTCTGCCCAGTAAACACACTGCCTCATTCTCAGGATCAATCCCAGGATCTGTTGAGAGCCCTCATGTCCCTGCCTGCAGGTAGCTCAGCCTCTTCCTCATGGGCATCCCATCTGTATCTTATAGAAACTTGTCTCTCATCTCTTCTAGCTAGGTGGCTGCAAAATTTATTGTCCAAATAAGGACACTTTTGCAAACAATAGGGAGCTTTTAATTCGTTCATTGGGACTACAGGTGTAAAGGGGTCTGCTCTACTCTAGTAGCATGTGTGGTCATCTTACCATTAATACTATTTCATGCATGCATGTATTGAATCATTATGTTGTACACCTGAAACTACTACAGTGTTTTAAATTTAATTTTTATTTTATATTGGAGTATAGTTGAGTTAAAATGTTGTGTTAGTTTCAGATGTACAGCAAAGTGACTCAGTTATACATATATCCATTCTTTTTCAGATTCTTATCCCATATAGGTTATTACAGAATATTGAGTAGAGTTCTCTGTGCTATACAGAAGGTCCTTGTTGATTATCTATTTTATATATAATAGTGTGTATATGTTAATCCTAAAATCCTAATTTATCCCTCCCTACCCCCAGCCTTTCCCCTT
The DNA here is from genome assembly GCF_003031525.2 of Neophocaena asiaeorientalis asiaeorientalis. Taxonomy (NCBI): domain Eukaryota; kingdom Metazoa; phylum Chordata; class Mammalia; order Artiodactyla; family Phocoenidae; genus Neophocaena; species Neophocaena asiaeorientalis. The sequence goes on from NW_020173697.1 coordinate 1,005,468, forward strand.
TGGTAACCATAAGTTACGAAGTTTGTGAGTCCATTTCTGTTTTGTAAATAAGCTCATTTGTATTATTTTAGATTCCATATATAAGTGATACCATATTTGTCTTTCTCTGTCTGATTTCACTTAGTATGACAATCTCTAGGTCCATGCATGTTGCTGCAAACGGCATTTATTTATTTATTTTTTGTGTGTGGTACGCGGGCCTCTCACCGCCGCGGCCTCTCCCGTTGTGGAGCACAGGCTCTGGACGAGCAGGCCCAGCGACCATGGCTCTTGGGCCCAGCTGCTCCATGGCATGTGGGATCTTCCCGGACCGGGGCATGAACCTGCGTCCCCTGCATTGGCAGGAGGACTCTCAACCACTGTGCCACCAGGGAAGCCCTGCACATGGCATTTTTTCATTCTTTTTTATGGCTGAGTAATATTCCATTGTATATATGTACCACATCTTCTTTATCCATTCCTCTGTTGATGGACATTTAGGTTGCTTCCATATCTTGGCTGTTGTAAATAGAGGTGCTGTGAACATTGGGGTTCATGTATCCTTTCAAATTCTAGGTTTTGCCAGATATATGCCCAGGAGTGGGATTGCTGGATCATATGGTAGTTTTTCAAGGAACCTCCATACTCTTCTCCATAGTGGTTGTACCAATTTACATTCCCACCAACAGTGCAAGAGGGTTCCCTTTTCTCCACACCCTCTCCAGCATTTACTGTTTGTAGATTTATTGATGATGGCCGTTCTGACTGCTGTGAGGTGATACCTCATTGTAGTTTTGATTTGCATTTCTCTAATGGTAAGTGATGTTGAACATCCTTTCATATGTTAATGCCTACTTTCTGCAGGGTTTTTATCATAAATGGGTGTTGAATTTTGTCGAAAGCTTTGTCTGCATCCATTGAGATGATGATCATATGGTTTTTCTCCTTCAGTTTGTTAATATGGTTTATCACATTGATTGATTTGTGTACATTGAAGAATCCTTGCATTCCTGGAATAAAGCCCAGTTGATCATGGTGTATGATCCTTTTAATGTGCTGTTGGATTCTGTTTGCTAGTATTTTGTTGAGGATTTTTGCATCTATGTTCATCAGTGATATTGGCTTGTAGTTTTTTAGAGTGTTCCTCCCTCTGCTATATTTTGGAAGAGTTTGAGAAGGATAGCTGTTAGCTCTTCTCTAAATGTTTGATAGAATTCGCCTGTGAAGCCATCTGGTCCTGGGCTTTTGTTTGTTGGAAGATTTTTAATCACAGTTTCAGTTTCAGTGCTTGTGATTGGTGTATTTATATTTTTTATTTCTTCCTGGTTCAGTCCTGGAAGGTTATACTTTCCTAAGAAGTTGTCCATTTCTTCCAGGTTGTCCATTTTATTGGCATATAGTTGATTGTAGTAATCTCTCATGATCCTTTGTATTTCTGCAGTGTCAGTTGTTACTTCGTTTTCATTTCTAATTCTGTTGATATGAGTCTTCTCCCTTTTCTTCTTGATGAGTCTGGCTAATGCTTATATGGATTTTGTTTATCTTCTCAAGGAACCAACTTTTAGTTTTATTGATCTTTGCTGTTGTTTCCTTCCTTTCTTTTTCATTTATTTCTGATCTGATCTTTATAATTTCTTTCCTGATTACTTTAGGTGTAAGGTTATGTTGTTTATTTGAGATTTTTCTTGTTTCTTGAGGTAGGATTGTATTGCTATAAACTTCCCTCTTAGAACTGCTTTTGCCGCATCCTATAGGTTTTGGGTCGTCGTATTTTCATTGTGATTTGTTTATAGGGTTTTTGTTTTTGTTTTTTTTTTTCTGTTTTTTGTTTTTGTTTTTTTGCGATACGTGGGCCTCTCACTGTTGTGACCTCTCCTGTTACGGAGCACAGGCTCCAGACGCGCAGGCTCAGCGGCCACGGCTCACGGGCCCAGCCACTCCGCGGCATGTGGGATCTTCCCAGACCGGGGCATGAACCCATGTCCCCTGCATTGGCAGGCGGACTCTCAACCACTGTGCTACCAGGGAAACCCTGTTTCTAGGTATTTTTTGATTTCCTCTTTGATTTCTTCAGTGATCTCTTGGTTATTTAGTAGCGTATTGTTTAGCCTCCGTGTGTTTGTATTTTTTACAGTTTTTTTTTTCCTGTAATCGATATCTAGTCTCATAGTGTTATGGTCGGAAGAGATACTTGATATGATTTCAGTTTTCTTAAATTTACCAAGGCTTGATTTGTGACCCAAGATATGGTCTATCCTGGAGAATGTTCTGTGAGCACTTGAGAAGAAAGTGTATTTTGTTGTTTTTGGATGGAAGGTCATATAAATATCAATTAGGCCCATCTTATCTAATGTGTCATTTAAAGCTTGTGTTTCCTTATTTATCTTCATTTTCAATGATCTGTCTATTGGTGAAGGTGGGGAGTTAAAGTCCCCTATTATGGTTGTGTTACTGTCGATTTCCCCTTTTATGGCAGTTAGCCTTTGCCTTATGTGTTGAGGTGCTTCTATGTTGGGGGCATAAATAGTTACAATCGTTATAGATTCTTCTTGGATCGATCCCTTGATCATTATGTAGTGTCCTTCTTTGTCTCTTGTAATAGTCTTTGTTTTAAAGCCTATTTTGTCTGATACGAGAATTGCTTCTCCAGCTTTCTTTTGATTTCCATTTGCATGGAATATCTTTTCCAGCCCCTAACTTTCCGTCTGTATGTGTCCCTAGGTCGGAAGTGGGTCTCTTGTAGACAGCATGTATATGTGTCTTGTTTTTGTATCCATTCAGCTGGTCTGTGCCTTTTTCTTGGAGCATTTAATCCATTTACATTTAAGGTAGTTATCGATATGTGTATTCCTGTTACCATTTTCTTAATTGTCTTGGGTTTGTTTTTGTAGGTCTTTTCCTTCTCTTGTGTTTCCTGCCTAGAGAAGTTCCTTTAGCACTTGTTGTAAAGCTGGTGTGGTGTTGCTGAATTCTGTTAACTTTTTCTTGTCTGTAAAGGATTTAATTTCTCTGTCGTATCTGAATGAGATCCTTGCTGGATAAAGTAATCTTGGTTGGAGGTTTTTCCGTTTCACCACTTTAAATATGTCCTGCCAGTCCCTTCTGGCTTGCAGAGTTTCTGCTGAAAGATCAGCTGTTAGCCTTATGTTTTTGTTGCTTTTCCCTTGCTGCTTTTAATTTTTTTTCTTTGTATTTAATTTTTGATAGTTTGTTTAATACGTGTCTTGGCATGTTTCTCTTTGGGTTTATCCTTTATGTGAGTCTCCGCACTTCCTTGACTTGATTGACTATTTCTTTTCCCATGTTAGGGAAGTTTTTGACTCTAATCTTTTGGAATATTTTCTCAGACCCTTTCTTTTTCTCTTCTTCTTTTGGGACCCCTATAATTCGTATGTTGGTGCCTTTAATGTTGTCCCAGAGCTCTCTGAGACTCTCCTCAATTTTTTTCAATTTTTTTCCTTTATTCTGCTCCCTGACAGTTATTTCCACCATTTTTTCTTACAGATCACTCATCCATTCTTCTGCCTCAGTTTTTCTGCTATCGATTCCTTCTAGAGTGTTTTTTTTTTCAGTTATTGTATTTTTCATCACTGTTTGTTTGCCCTTTAATTCTAGATCCTTGTTAAATATTTCTTGTATTTTCTCCATCCTGTTTCTGATATTTTGGATCATCTTTACTGTCATTACTTTGAATTCTTTTTTAGGTAGGTTGTGTATTTCATCTACATTTATTTGGTCTTGTAGGTTTTTACCTTGCTTCTTTGTAACATATTTTTTTGTCATTTCTTTCTTTTTCTTTTCTTTTTTTTTTTTTTTTTTTTTTTTTTTTTTTTTTTTTTTTTTGATGGATGAGGCTGTATTCCTGTCTTACTGGTTGTTTGCCCTGAGGAGTCCAGCACTGGAGTTTGCAGGTAGTTGGATAGAACCAGGTCTTGGTGCTGAGATTAGGACCTCTGGGTGATCTCACTCTGATTAATATTCCCTGTGGTCTGAGGTTCTCTGTTAGCCCAGCTGTTTAGGCTTGGAGCTCCCACCACAGGAGCTCAGGCCTGACCTCTGTCCTGGGAACCAAGATCCTGCAAGCTGCATGGTGTGGCAAAAAAATAAGAAAAAAAGGAGCAGTACAATATCAAGGAATAAAAACAAAATAAAATTAGAAAGATAAAAAATATATTAGGGAAAAAAAATATAATTGAAACCACCGAAACAGGGTAAAATAAAACCACAATAGAAAAAAGAAAAAAAAAGGGAGGTGTGTGGGCTTCCCTGGTGGCGCAGTGGTTGAGAGTCCGCCTGCTGATGCAGGGAACGTGGGTTTGTGCCCCGCTCTGGCGGGACCCCACGTGCTGCGGAGCGGCTGGGCCCGTGAGCCATGGCCGCTGAGCCTGCACGTCCGGAGCCTGTGCTCCGCAATGGGAGAGGCCACAGCAGTGAGAGGCCCGTGTACCACAAAAAAAAAAAAAAAAAAAAAAAAGGAGGTGTGTGTGTGGGGAACAAGCCAGACAGAGGGAGCAATAAGAAAGTATAAAAAATAAAAGTAGAAAAATAAAAGAATAGGAAAAATATAAAAGAATGAACAGCAATGAATCAACAGGGTAAAACAGAGCCCCAATCTAAAAGGGAAAAAAAGAAGAAAAATAAAAAGCCTTGCCTGTGGGGGTGGAGTTTAGGCGGGGTTGGAACTTAGTGGTGGGGCTTAAGGTGGGATGGGACCTAGGTTGGTGGGGGAGCAACGTTCATGCGTGGGGCAGGGCCTATGCTTAGGACCTGCACACAGAAGGAGAGAGGCGCAGAAGGAGAGAGACTGCACATTGGAAGGAGGGTTTCTGGAGTGTGGAGTTCCGGAGTTGGGAGGTAGGGCCCTGGGTGAGGGTGTGTGGGTGGGGTTTAGGCCCAGTGCATTGGAGGGGGTCTCAGAGGGGTCCTCCGAGTGTAGAGGTGTGGCCCTGGGTGGGGGTGTAGGGGTGGTGCTTGGGCTCTGCATAGCAGGAGGGAGGCTCCGAGGACAGAGCATTAGGCCTGGGGGCCCAACAAGCTCCCCGGTGCCTAAGTGGACAGGGAAGGCATTGGCCACATTCCCTTCTTTTCCTCTGTGCCCCTCCCCCATCAGCCCCAGGGTCTCCCCCATTGCTGCTGTACCTCTAACTGTGGGTAGGTCCTGTTGGGTGTAGGAACTCTTCCCCTCCCCCAGCCACTCCCCTCAGGGGTGCCGGTCCCAGAGGTCCGACCTTTACTTTTGCTCCCCCTTCCTTCCTTCCCACTCCCTCAGGGCCTGTGTGGCTAGAGGGAGCCTTGGTGGGCAGAGGATCAGGCCCAGAATCTCAGCAGGCTTTCAGGGGCCCAAGTGGGCAGGGGAAAGTTGGCCACACTCCCTTTTGATCCTCTGTCCTCCCAGTGGTCCCCCAGTTTCCCACTTCGGCATGGATCCTTTCCCCTCTCACAGCCACCCCTCAGGGGCACCAGTCCGGTCCCGCCTCCACTTCTACTGCCCTTACACTCCCCCCACACCCCACGTCCTACTCAGTCCTTGGGGGTTCCTCCCGTCCCCTTAGGTATCTGTGGTCCCCCACCGGTGCCTGGTAGGTGCCCTAGTTGTGAGGAGACGCGAATTCTGCGTCCTTCTAGTCCGCCATCTTGACTCCACTCCCTGTAGAATTTTTGATGATGGCTATTCTAACTCGTATGAGGTGATACCTCATTGTATTAGTGATGTTAAGCATCTTTTCACGTGCTTTTGGGCCATCTGTTTGTCTCCTTTGGAGAAATGTCTATTTAGATCTTCTGTCCATTTTTTGATTGGTTTTTTTGACATTGAGCTGTATGAGCTGTTTGTATATTTTGGAGATTAATCCCATGTCGGTCACTTCATTGGCAAATATTTTCTGGCAAATATTGTCTCCCATTCTGTTTGTTGACTTTTCATTTTGTTTATGGTTTCTTTTGCTGTGCAAAGGCTTTTAAGTTTAATTAGGTTCCATTTGTTTTTGTTTTCATTTTCATTACTGTAGGAGGTGGACCCAAAAAGATATTGCTGCAACTTATGTCCTAGGGTGTTCTGCCTATGTTTTCCTCTAAGTGTTTTATAGTATATGGTCTTAAATTTAGGTCTTTAATCCATTTTGAGTTTTTTTGTGTGTGTTTATGCTGGTCAGAGAGTATTGTAATTTCATTCTTTTACATGTGGCTGTCCAGTTTTCTCAGCAGCACTTACTGAAGAGAGACTGTCTTACATTCATTGTATATTCTTGTCTCCTTTGACCATGGTGCGTGGGTTTATATCTGGGCTTACTATCTTGTCCCATTGATGTACATTTCTGTTTTGGTGCCAGTACTATACTGTTTTGATTACTGTAGCTTTGTAGTATAGTCTGAAGTCAGGGAGTCGGATTCCTTCAGCTCCATTTTTCTCTGTCAGGATTGCTTTGGCTATTCCGGGTCTTTTCTGTTCCATACCAATATTAAAAGTTTTTGTTCTAGTTCTGTGAAAGTTGTCATTGGTAATTTGATAGGGATTGCATTGAATCTCTAGATTGCCTTGGGTAGTATATTCATTTTGATGGCATTCTTTCAGTCACAGCATGTGGTATATCTTTCCATCTGTTTATGTCATCTTCAATTTCTTTCATCAGTGTCTTATAGTTTTCTGTGTAGAGGTCTGTTGCCTCCTTAGGTATGTTTGTTCCTAGGTATTTTTTGCTTTTTGATGCAATGGTAAATGGCATTGTTTCCTTAATTTCTCTTTCTGATCTCTTATTGTTAGTGTATAGAAATGCAAGAGATTTCTGTATATTAATTTTCTATCCTGCAACTTTACTGAATTCATTGCTGAGCTCTAGTAGTTTTATGGTAGCGTCATTAAGGTTTTCTATATATACTATCATGTCATCTGCAGACTGACAGTTTTACTTCTTACTTTCCAGTTTGGATTCTTTTATTTCTTTTTCTTCTCTGATTGCCATGGCTAGGACTTCCAAAACTATGTTGAATAAAAGTGGTGAGAGTGGACATCCTTATCTTGTTCCTGATCTTAGAGGAAATGTTTTCAGCTTTTCATTGTTGAGTATGATGTTTGCTCTGGGTTTGTCATGTATGGCCTTTATTATGTTGAGGCATTTTTATCATAAATGGTGTTGAATTTTGTCAAAAGCTTTTTCTGCATCTATTGAGATGATCATAAGTTTTTTATTCTTCATTTTGTTAGTGTGGTGTATCACACTGATTGATTTGCAGATATTGAAGAATCCTTGCATCCCTGAGATAAATCCCACTTGGTCATGGTGTATGATCTTTTTAATGTGCTGTCGGATTCTGTTTGCTAGTATTTTGTTGAGGATTTTTGCGTCTATGTTCATCAGTGATATTGGCCTGTAATTTTCTTTTTTTGTGGTTTCTTTGTCTGGTTTTGGTATCAGGGTAATGGTGGCCTCGTAGAATGAGCTTGGGAGTGTTCCTTCCTCTTCAGTTTTTTGGAAGAGTTTTGGAAGGGTAGGTGTTAACTCTTCTCTAAGTGTTTGATAGAATTCGCCTGTGAAGCCATCTGGGCCTGGACTTCCATTTGTTGGGAGTTTCTAATCAGTTTCAATTTCAGTATTTGTGATTGGTCTGTTCATATATTCCACTTCTTCCTGGTTCAGTCTTAGAAGGTTGTACCTTTCTAAGAATTTGTCCATCTAGGTTGTCCATTTTATTGGAGTATAGGTACCTGTAGTACTCTCTTACTGCTCTTGTATTGCTGTAATGTCTGTTGTAACTTCTTTTTCATTTCTAATATTATTGATTTGAGCCCTCTCCCTCTTTTTCTTGATGGGTCTGGCTGAAGGTTTATCAATTTTGTTTATCTTTTCAAAGAACCAGCTTTTAGTTTCATTGATCTTTTCTATTTTGTCTCAATTTCATTTATTTCTGCTCCGATCTTTATCATTTCTTTCCTTCTACTAACTTTGGGCTTTGTTCTTTTTTCTCTGGTGGCTTTAGGTGTAAGATTAGGTTGTTTGAGATTTTTCTTGTTTCCTAAGGTAAGATGTATTGCTATAAACTTCCCTGAACAGCTTTTGCTGCACACCATAGGTTTTAGATCATCTTTTTTTCATTTTCATTTGACTCTAGATATTGTTTGATTTCCTCTTTGATTTCTTCAGTGATCCATTTGTTGTTTAGTAACATATTGTTTAGCCTCCACGGGTTTGTGTTTTTTTACAGTTTTATTCTTGTAGTTGATTTTGAATCTCATAGTGTTGCTGTTGGAAAAGATGCTTGATATGATTTCAGTTTTCTTAAATTTACTGAGGCTTGCTTTGTGGCCCAGCATGTGATCTATTCTGGAGAATGTTCTATGTGCACCTGAGAAGAATGTGTATACTGCTGCTTTCTAATGGAATGCTCCATAATTAAGTCCATCTGGTTTTATGTGTCATTTAAGGCCCGTGTTTCTATATTGATTTTCTCTCTGGATGATCTGTCCATTGATGTAAGTGGGCTGTTAAAGTCCCCCAGTATTATTGTGTTACTGTCAATTTCTCCTTTTATGGCTGTTAACATTTGCCTTATATATTGAGGTGCTTCTATGTTGGATGCATATATATTGACAACTGTTATATCTTCTTGGATTGATCCCTTGATCATTATGAAGTGTCCTTCTTTGTCTCTTGTAACAGTCTTTATTTTAAAGTATATATTGTCTTATATGAATATCGCTATCCCAGATTTCTTTTGATTTCCATTTGCATGGAATACCTTTTCCCATCCTTTCACTTTCACTGTGTATGTGTCCCTAGATCTGAAGTGGGTCTCTTGTAGACAGCATATATATATGGGTCTTGTTTTTGTATCCATTTAGCCAGTCTGTGTTTTTTAGTTGGAGCATTTAATCTGTTTACATTTAAGATAATTACCAATATGTATGTTCTTATCACCATTCTCGTAATTGTTTTGGATTTGTTTTGTAGGTCTCTTTTCTTCCCTTCCTCTTTTCATCTCTTCATTTGTGATTTGATGAGTATCTTTAGTGTTTGGATCGCTTTTTCTTTTTTGTGTGGGTATCTATTGTAGATTTTTGGTCTGCAGTTACCATGAGGTTTGATACAGCAGTCTTTATATATACAAGATTGTTTTAAGTTACTGGTCTCTTAATTTCAAATGCATTTCCAATACCCTGCGTTTGTAGTGCCCTCACGATTGCTGCTTTTGAGATCATATTTGTTTGTGAATGATTTCCTACCTTTATGGTGTGTTTGCCTTTACTGGTGAGCTTTCCCATTCGTAATTTTCTTGTTTCTACTTGTAGCCTTTTCTTTTCCACCTAGAGGAGTTCCTTTAGCATTTATTGTTCCTTAGCTTTTGCTTTTCTGTAAAGCTTTTGATTTCTCCATTGAATCTGAACAAGAGCCTTGCTGAATATTCTTCATTGTAGGTTTTTCTCTTTCATCACTTTAAATACATCCTGCTACTCCCTTCTGGCCTGCAGAGTTTCTGCTGAAAAGTCAGCTGATAACCTTATGGGAATTCCCTTGTATGTTATTTGTTGCTTTTCCCTTGTTGATTTTAATATTTTCTCTTTGTCGTTTATTTTGTTATTTTTGATTAATATGTGTGTCGGCATGTTCCTCCTTGGGTTTATCCTGTATGGGACTCTCTGTGCTTCCTGGACTTGAGTGTTTCCTTTCTCATGTTAGGGAAGTTTTTGGCTATAATCTCTTCAAATATTTTCTCATGCCCTTTCTCTCTCTTTCCTCCTTCTGGGACCCCTATAATGCAAATGTCGGTGCATTTAATTTTGTCCCAGAGGTCTCTTATACTGTCCTCATTTCCTTTCATTCTTTTTTCTTTATTCTGTTCCACAGTAGTGATTTCCACCAATCTGTCTTACAGCTCACTTATTCATTTTTCTGCCTCATTAATTCTGCTTTTGATTCCTTCTGGTATATTTTTCATTTCAGATATCGTATTGTTCATCTCTGTTTGTTCTTTATATGTTCTTGCTCTTTGTTAAACATTTCTTGTATCTTCTTGGTCTGTGCCTCCATTCTTTTTTCAAGATCTTGGATCACCTTTACCATCATTATTCTGAATTCTTTTTCAGACAGATTGCCTATCTCCACTTCACTTCGTTGTTCTTCTGGCATTTTATCTTGTTCCTTCATGTGGAACATATTTCTCTGCCATCTCCTTTTGTCTAACTTTCTGTGTTTGTGGTCTCCGGTCTGCATGTTTCAGGATTGTAGTTCCTCTTGCTTCTGGTGTATGTCCCCTGGTGGTGAGGTTTGTCCAGGGGCTTTTGTAGGCTTCCTGGTGTGCGGGACTGATGCCTGCCCACTAGTGGGTAGAGGTAGGTCTTGTCCCTCTGGTGGGCAGGGCCGTGTCAAGGGTGTGTTTAGGGGTGGCTGTGGGCTTAGGACATGACTTTAGGCATCATGTCTGTTGATGGGTGGGGCTGTGTCCCCCCACCCCCGTTGGTTGTCTGGCCTGAGGCATCCCAGCACTGGAGCCTGCAGGCTGTTGGGTGGGGCCAGGTCTCGGTGCAAAAATGGTGACCTCCAGGAGAGCTCATGCGTATGAATATTCCCTGGGGCCTCCACCACCAGTGTCCTTCCCCCCGCAGTGAGCCACAGCCGATCCCTGCCTCCAGGACCCACAGGTAGGTCTGGCCCAGGCTCCTATGGAGTCACTGCTTTGCCCTGGATCCCAGTGCACGTGAAACCTTGTGCACGCCCTCCAAGAGAGGAGTCTCTGTTTCCCCCAGTCCTGTGGAGCTCCTTCACTCAAGCCCTGTTGGCCTTCAAAGCCAAATGCTCTAGGGTCTCCTCCCAGGCTGGGGAGCCTGACATGGGGCTCAGAACTCTCACTCCTGTGAGAGAACCTCTGCAATATAATTATTTTCCAGTTTGTGAGTTGCCCACCCAGTGGGTATGGGATTTGATTATATCGTGAAAGTGCCCCTCCTACCATCTTGTGGCCTCTTCTTTGTCTTTAGGTATAGAATATCTTTTGGGGTAGGTTGCAGTCTTTGTTATCACTGGTTGTGAGCAATTAGTTGTGATTTTGGAGTTTCCATGAAAGGAGGTGAACTCAAGTCCTTCCACTCCACTATCTTGTCTCTACCTCCAATCTGAAACTAATATAATGTTATATGTCAATTATATCTCAAAAAAAAGCATATTCAGTAACCCACTTTACTTTCTAATTTATTTGGCTGTCTCACCTACTAGACAGTAAGTTCCTGGCTGACAGGAATGGGTTTCTCTCCTTTGGCATCGGAACACCCTGTGTCTGGCACAGTGCCTGGCACAAAATAATACCCAACTAAGGTCTGCTGAACACATGCATGACTGATAGATGAATTAATGAGCTAATTAAATAGTGGCTAATATTTTTCGAATTGTTTTTGGTTAAACAATAGTTTCCTGGTAACACTGCAAAGGCTAACTAATTTCCCCTTAAAATGGTTCATTAAATCTTCAAATGTTCTGTAACCAAAACTTGAACTTATGATAAAAGCATAATTTTTTGCATGTAAATTTATCAGCACTCATTTAATCGTACAGTTGCGTCTCACCTGGTGTGAAGGTTAATTTGTATGTGTTAACTTTACTGGACCAAGGGGTGCCCAGACATTTGGTCAAACATAATTCTGGGTGTGTGTCTCTGAGGGGGGTTGTGAATGAGATTCATGGGGTTTTTTTTGTTTTTTCTTTTAAATTTATTTATTTTTTTTGCGGTACGTGGGCTTCTCACTGTTGTGGCCTCTCCCGTTGCGGAGCACAGGCTCCGGATGCGCAGGCTTAGCGGCCATGGCTTACTGACCCAGCCGCTCCGCGGCATGTGGGATCTTCCTGGACCGGGGCACAAACCCGTGTCCTCTGCATCCTTCTCAAACTCTTCCAAAATATAGCAGAGGGAGGAACGCTCCCAAACTCATTCTACGAGGCCACCATCACCTTGATACCAAAACCAGACAAGGATGTCACAAAGAAAGAAAACTACAGGCCAATATCACTGATGAACATAGATGCAAAAATCCTTAACAATATACTAGCAAACAGAATCCAACAGCACATTAAAAGGATCATACACCATGATCAACTGGGGTTTATTCCAGGAATGCAAGGATTCTTCAATATATGCAAAACAATTAATGTGATAAACCATATTGACAAATTGAAGGAAAAAAACCATATGATCATCTCAATAGATGCAGAGAAAGCTTTCAACAAAATTCAACACCCATTTATGATAAAAACCCTGCAGAAAGTAGGCATAGAGGGAACTTTCCTCAACATAATATAGGCCATATATGACAAACCCACAGCCAACATCATCCTCAATGGTGAAAAACTGAAAGCATTTCCACTAAGATCAGGAACAAGACAAGGTTGCCCACTCTCACCACTCTTATTCAACATAGTTTTGGAAGTTTTAGCCACAGCAATCAGAGAAGAAAAGGAAATAAAAGGAATCCAAATCGGAAAAGAAGAAGTAAAGCTGTCACTGTTTGCAGATGACATGATACTATACATAGAGAATCCTAAAGATGCTACCAGAAAACTACTAGAGCTAATCAATGAATTTGGTAAAGTAGCAGGATACAAAATTAATGCACAGAAATCTCTGGCATTCCTATATACTAATGATGAAAAATCTGAAAGTGAAATCAAGAAAACACTCCCATTTACCATTGCAACAAAAAGAATAAAATATCTAGGAATAAACCTACCTAAGGAGACAAAAGACCTGTATGCAGAAAATTATAAGACACTGATGAAAGAAATTAAAGATGATCCAAATAGATGGAGAGATATACCATGCTCTTGGATTGGAAGAATCAACATTGTGAAAATGACTCTACTACCCAAAGCAATCTACAGATTCAATGCAATCCCTATCAAACTACCAGTGGTATTTTTCACGGAACTAGAATAAAAAATTTCACAATTTGTATGGAAACACAAAAGACCCCGAATAGCCAAAGCAATCTTGAGAACGAAAAACGAAGCTGGAGGAATCAGGCTCCCTGACTTCAGACTATACTACAAAGCTACAGTAATCAAGACAGTATGGTACTGGCACAAAAACAGAAAGATAGATCAATGGAACAGGATAGAAAGCCCAGAGATAAAGCCACGCACATATGGTCACCTTATCTTTGATAAAGGAGGCAGCAATGTACAGTGGAGAAAGGACAGCCTCTTCAATAAGTGGTGCTGGGAAAACTGGACAGGTACATGTAAAAGTATGAGATTAGATCACTCCCTAACACCATACACAAAAATAAGCTCAAAATGCATTTAAATTTTTTAATTGAATTAAATACTCATTTGAGTATAAAACAGTGTGCCTGGGGGGTGAGGATTGGTAGAAGCTTAAGAGGAGACTGTTTTGGTTTTCCTGCTGAGCTGCCCCATGGATACGGTGATTCTCATCCAGAATCCAGGTCAGTATGCTTAACCACAATCAAGAAACCAAGAAGAGTCAAAGACTTTTTTAAACCTCCAAGCCCAAAATGCATTGTTTTCCCCCCCATGCACCCAGTATTTATTAAGAACTGACTGTGTGTTGGACATTGTAGAGGGTGATTTTAATTCTTTGCCTTCAAATAAACCTGGAATTTATTCCCATAAGTCAATCAGATGATTTTATCCTAACTCGGTCTATACTGCATTTCTAATCTCAGTATCCAGGGCTAATGGACTTTAAAAACTTGGTGCGTAGTCAATATTATTTCATCACATGAACTGAGCTGCTATTTTTCTTTTAATTTTCAAAAAATATATAATATTTTCAGCTTTTATTTCTTTGTAAATACCTAACCTTCAAAGGTTAAAAAATCATCACATTTGTGAAATATTAATCTTACCCTTTGATCTTTGGGGGGAAATATGTTCAAAGTCTATTGCTCACAGAGGTTTCTTTTAATGCTTTGTTTCCTAGAGCCCACTGATAATTTCATGAGATTTGTTCCTTTTAGTCACTTTTTGGTACTAAACCATGAACATACCTCACTTTTAAAAACTATTAAATAAAACTTATATTACATGGCTGTTAGGATGATTGTTTCTAAAAGTTCACATAATGCTAAAAAGTAACAAATCAAGGTGCCAAATCCAGATAATTTCAATGAACTGTATTAAAAGGAAATAAAGACAAAAGTCATAGGGCTTCTCTAAGGTTGTATAAAACAAAAACTTGTCTTAGTAATAAGCAAATGTTCTTAAGTACATTTAAAACAGAAAATGTTAAGTGATCCAATTTGGATCTCTGTCATTTAATTTGCTTTGGAGGAAAGGCGATTTGGTTTTTTGTTGGTTTTGTTTGTTTCTTTTTTCGTACAGTCTTTATGACCACTTGCTCAGGAACCAGGGTCTACCTGACAAATCAATACGCCTGTGAGTTGATCTCAGTCATTTAGACTGTGAATGCCAAGAGGGAGGGAGGGGGTGGGTCCCACTCCTCTCTCATCTCCCTATGCCTGGCTTGGTGGAATGCTTATAAGAGATGCCCAGTGCAGGCTTCTGCACCAATTAAAAGCCTTGTAACCTTCTGCTATAACAGCTTATACCACCTGGTAAACACATTATGGTGCGTACCAATGATAAACAGGTGAGAGAGAGAGGGAAGGGGAAAAAAGAAGAGATAGGAAAGGGCCAGAACTGTAGCCCTTGTTCCTAACTCTTTCTGGGTTCTCTGCCTGGGGTGGGCCAGATGTTCGGCCACCCAGTGAAGGTAAGACCCCTGGAAAGGCTGTCATTGGTGTACTAGAGAGTCGGGCAGACAGGCACAGAGCCTAGGTAGCTACAAAGCAAGATAAGCAACAACAGAGGCCTCTAACAGAGTCAGTGGCCTCGTGTAGACAATAAGGCGGCAGGAACAAGCCTCCCCCAATGTAGCAGGAACTCCAAAGGAGCTGAAGGTCACCTGTTCCCTGTCTAAACCTGGAAGGGGGGATCCACGAGCCCAGGCCAGTTTCTTCCTCCTTCCTGCAGGCTGCTTTGTTGCTGTCTGACGCTGAGAGAGGACTCCACAGGCAAGTATTTATTATTCACTCTCATTTATACAGCATTCTTCTTTCAGTTTGAAGAAAACTGCTCACATCCAAAAATACCTAATTCCAATAGAGAGTGTATAGCATTTGCTTCCCATCAAAACAAAATCCTCAATACATGAAATCTGAGATCTTGGCAATTTAACGGATTCTTTATAATTTTTAAATAGCATATATTAGTGCTTTACCCAGTTGGGAGGTTGCTGAGGGATACTTGGCAGCATCTCTGTTTTCTTTTGAAAAAACAAATTCGTAAAAATGAAGTGTTCTACATTTATTTTATGTTGTTATTTTGGCAGCTTTCTTACTATGACCAAATTCTGAGTCTGTTATAGTATCTGAATTCTAAAAAGATTTGATTGATTACAGAAAAGTTTATTTAAAAATTGGCTTTGCCATTTTTTTCTCTGGCTAACTCCTGGGTTGTTTTATACAGTACTTAGTATTTAAAGGACCTAATTTATTTTTCATGGCCCATCACCAATATCCAAGATAGCATCCAATTTCTTAATTCTGAACTCCACCTTGAGTGACTTCCAAACTAAATGAAAATACCTTGGGCAGTCTTGGTTTACACACGGTGGCAAAATTAACTTGAAGTTACATGGATCCCACACTGGGGATACTTCTGAGCTTCTGCTCTGTATGTACCCGCCAGAAGCCTTCTCCTCACTTCACTTTAGGTAAAACAAGATTTTTTGAGCACCTACTCTGAGCAAAACAGTGCTGAAAATACAAAGGTGGATCAGGCTCAGTGCCCAATTTGATGGACGCGGTTGGAATGGGGTCTTGAACTGTGCTGTCACTGCACACTCTGTCTCTGGGGACAAAAAGTTCTTGCTCTGGCTGTTTGTTAGGAGACAGAGTTTTATTTTTGTCCGATACATCTATTAAACATTTATCTTCATATCAACATGTCTCCTAATCTTTTAAAGTCAAGACAAATGGGAGTATACAGTTTAAATTACATTGAAGAGTTTTAACCTGGAAAGTGCTGTATATTTCCAATGGGTTATTTTATGGTCTCTGTTTCCACACTTGACTAAAGATAGTGTTATGTATATAATTTTTGAGTTCACTTTAAAAAAGTTTTTTTATTTAAGTATAGTTGACTTACAATGTTGTATTAGTTTCTGTTGTACAGCATAGTGATTCAGATATGTGTGTGCATGTTTATATTCTTTTGCATTCTTTTCCATTATGGTTTACTACAAGATATTAAATATAGTTCCTTGTGCTATACAGTGGGACCTTGTTATCTATTTTATATATAGTAGTGTGTACCTGCTAATCCAAAACCCCTAATTTATCCCTCCCCACCCCCTTTTCCCTTTGATAATTATAAGTTTGTTTTCTGTGTCTGTGAGTCTATTTCTGTTTTGTAAGTAAGTTCATTTGTGTCATATTTTAGATTATACATATAAGTGATACAGTATTTGTCTTTGCCTGGCTTACTTCCCTTAGTATGACCATCTCTAGGTTCATCCATGTTGCTGCAAATGGCTTATTTCATTCCTTTTTATGGCTGAGTAATATTCCATTGTGTATATATACCACATCTTCTTTATCCATTTCTCTGTTGATGGACATTAGGTTGCTTCCATGTCTTGGCTTGTGTAAATAGTGCTGCTGTGAACATTGGGGTGCATGTATCTTTTCAAATATACGTTTTCTTCTGATATATGCCCAGGAGTGGGATTGCTGGATCGTATGGTAGCTCTATTTGGAGTTTTTTAAGGAACCTCCATACTATTTTCCATAGTGGCTGCACCAATTTACATTCCCACCAACAGTGCATGAGGGTCCCCTTTTCTTTAAGTTTACTGTGAATGGGCATACAGTACAATTCACTTTTGTGTATGTACGTTTCTGTAAACTTTGAGAAATGCACAGAGTCATAGATGTACCACAGTCAGGACGCAGAACCAAGCACTCCCTCCCACAGAAAGCTCCCTCTGCTGCCCTCGGTAGTCAGCCCCCTCCTCCCCCACTGACCCCTGGCACCACCTTCTGTTCTCTGCCTCTGTTGTTTTATCTGCAAAATGTTTTGTGTTTATCAGTGGGTTTCAAAACAAGGATGAGTTCACTTAAGCCATGCTTTGTGTCATTAGTGTGCTCAGCTATCCCTTGTCAGGATCTTTCTCTGATGCCTGTCAGTTGAAAAGGGTGGAGCCATGAAATACTTCTAAGGACCTTTTGAGTCACAGACTCCTCCTTTTGGCTTATGTGAGGAAATGTCAGCGGTAGAGAGACTAACGGCATCAGGCAGCTGTCCTTGTCCATTTGGAGCTCTGAGAATGGCTCTCCGAGCAGGGCCATGTCCCTTACACATGAGTGTTGTCTAACACCCACCCACGTGCTTGGCAGTGTTTCTCAGAGGAAACACTGAGTAAAGGTCTTCATCAGGGAATGGATAAATCGGTGGATTTTGTTAGGGAGCCACTGTTTGAGTTACCATCTAGACATCACTGTTACTGATATTTTTCAATAATTCCATTTTTGCAAAGCCTTGTTTCCATTTGGGTCCAATTATCTGGGGAGAAGTCTCCTCACTTCCCACCCTCTTGTAATTAAAAAGCATGTTCTTTTTAGATGATTTCAAAATGTTCTCCTCCACCAACTCCCAAAAGCTTGCTGGCTCGGCCAACTTGATGCAACTCGGCATTGCTGGGATAGAAGAACAACACATGGAGCTTTTAGAATTGAGGTGAAATGGAACGGGGAGCAGATTAAGGCAGCCTAGAGGTGCTGAACCTTGGAGGACCATTTTAATGTGTTTTCACGCTAATACTTAGCTCCAGCTGGGAGGGGTTACAGGAATTATAGGCAAATGTCCAAGTTATCATCTTCCCTAAATGTTGGCAGGGTTCTCCCAAAACAATCCAAGGCAAAAAATCTGGCCTTGGGTGACTAGCAAATTTTGTCAACAAATTCGCTCTTTTCCACCCTCCCCACATTCACATGAACCCAAAAGGCAACAGCTGGCATGCCAGGGGTCAACTGCTGTGCACCTGTGCTTGCTTGTCTCCTGGGTGGATTCACTGACTTTTAATCTAGTACCTTGAGTAGTCAATTAGGTTAAATTCTAGTGATTTTTTTTGTATAATATTGATACAAAAATGTCTAGACTCTAGACCAATGCCAAAAACTGGATAATGTGATTCTTTAGTACAATAGGAAAATATCTTTTGTCTGTAGACTATTTACTCACATCCAAATAAGGAAGAATAGAAGAAATTAACTTGATAAATCATAATTAGGTAAATTTTCTTTTAAAATATTGCTTCAATTCATTGTGTATTCCACGAGAAATTTTTTGTTAGCCCACGTAATCCAGAAAATTCCCAGCTTGCTCCTTTTCATGTATAGATACATATGCCCTTTGTACTATTAATATCAGGCCCAAATTTGGAAGAGGGAGAGAACTCATGGCTGACAATAATTCATAAACTAGAGAAACTAGTTTATAGCCCAATTCATTTTTTTCCCCTGTGGACATTCATGGTTAAGGTGGCTACATCAGGTCTGTGAGCAAATAGAATATTGGCATTTTTTATCTCAAATGAAGTAAATGAATATAATAACACTTCAGAATTATAAAAATTTACATTTTAAATCTGTTGTATCACTCAAATTGATATTCATTTTTACAATTCACAGTGTACAATTTACTACATTTTTATAGTTTTGCATATTCCATTATTCTGTCAAATATTACATAGCTGAATGCTAAAATATCATTAGGCCAACCACTTATTTCAGGTACTTGTGAAAGGAACTGAGTTAAGCATTTGTACTCTTATAAGTTTGTGCCAAACTTGTATGTACCAGGCCCACCTTATTTTTTCCACCCTCCATAAGTGAATATCTTGTACCAAACCTCTCCTTGCCTTCTGATTGGAATCTTGGTCTCTCCTGACACCAACACCGTGTTGGTTCCAAAACTGCATAATGTATGTTCCAATCCTTATTTTCCCATTTGACTATATCTCCCCAATTGGAAGATGATGGAAAAATATTGTGAACAGTAATGAAAGGACTTGGAGGTTTTCACTCTGCAGACTGAACAGTTGCTTGCTGGGAATTGTTCCCTTGGATTCCCTTCCTGGGATGGAATGTAACACATTCCAGCTGACGCTATTCAGGGCAAGAAAATAGATCATGATTAACTTGATAGATGACTCTGAACCTAGCACTGCAGCTTGGGAATTTTCCCTTCGAGCACATTGCTTAGGACAAGTTTATGTACCGAGTAAAAAGGAATTTGTTCTGTGTGACCACAAGTATAATGTGCTAAAGTTCACACGGTTTTCTCCTTCTCCTCCTCCTGCTTCCTCTTTTTAACCTGTCTCCCTCCCCACAACCTCTTTTTGTTTTATACTTCAGATTGGCCATTTCATCCGTAAATGTTCTTTAAACTAACCGGAAGTGGGTCTGGCTCCAAGCTACTGCCAAGTCTCCCCTGTCGTTGGTTTTCCTGTGTGTGTAAAGCAAGGTGCGAGGAAAAGAAAAGGACACCCCTGTGACACCTGGGAAGACAGAACACTCATCCCATACATACAGAGGACAATGTCAGGACATTACGGGTACTGTGTACAAGCACCACACACTACACACGGCACAAACCACACACAGACCTCACACACGACACACACACCAAAAACACACCACACACACCATGCAAAACACACACGCACTACACATACAACACAAACCACACACACCATACAAACACAACATACCACACACAGAGACCACACACATACACCACACATACACACACCACACATACACACACCACACCACATAGATCACACACACAAATACCACAAGCAAAGACATACACCACCCACACAAATACCACAACACATTCAGACACACATATACACCACACATATACCACATGCCTCACCCACACACAGCACACCACACACAAACCATGCACACCACATACACAGACCTCACACACACAACACATATACCACAGACAACACAAAACCCACATACAGACCACACACACCAGATACACTACACACATACACCACATACGCCACACCCGCACATACACATATATCAGACACAAACATACACCACACACATACCACACACACAACACATATCACGGACACCACACAAACCACACACACAGCACACCCCCCACACCACAGACATGTTCCCAACACAGATCACACAAACCACATCACAAACACCACACATACGTATATCACACATACACCAAACAGGACACATACCACACACCAGACATACCACAGACACCACACAAACCAAAGATACACATACCACACACCACACACACATGCACACCACACAGACTTCTTATACACACAGACCACACACATACACTATGCACTCCACACATATACCACACACCAAACACACCTGTAAACACAGCACAGAAGATACACACCACATACACATATACCATACACACACATACACCAAACACATGACACACACCACGGACACCACACAAATTACAGACACATATACCACACACACACGCCATGCACACCATACAGATGACACACACATACACACACCCCACAGACAGCACACAAACCACAAACACACAGACCACACACTGGAAATACCCCCCCATACACACAGACCACACACATACATATACCACGCACACAGACCACACACACCAAACCACAGACACACACCATATACACCACACAAACACCACATCATGCATACCACACACACATTCTACACATAACGTACAGCACACACACATTGTGTGTTCGATGCACAGTGAGGCCAAACAATACTGAAACATCGGAGTTTGGAGCAGAGAAATGTTTATTGCAGGGCCAGGCAAGGAGATGGGTGGCTTATGCCTTAAGCTGCAACTCCCGAAAGGCTTTTAGCAAAGCCCTTTAAAGGCAAGATGAGGGAGGGGCGTGGTTAGTTGTTGCACCCTTCTTTGTGTTGGATGTAGCTGTCTACGTAGGCCAGGTCAGTAAGGTCCTGATGTTCCTGTTATTCTCTGGTCAGGTCAAGGTTAGGTTACCCTGTATATTTCAGGCTAGGCAGCATTCTTTTTTACAAAAGATGCAGAGCCAGCATGACTAAGCACAGGCAATAGAACACAAAGGTTAAATAAGGTTAAAGTAAAAGGAGCAGATCTAATACGGAGTCAGATTTGTTCCTCCATATTACAATTCTTCCCTTTTCTTTGATACTCCTCAATCTTGAGGAGAAGGTGTTGGACAACAAGAGGGGAACGGTGTTTTGGATAGAGAGATTAATCATAAACTCAGCAGAGGAACTCCATTTCACAGTGATTTGATTTCCACCTCCAATCCTGTTTTATCTTTCCCTAATTCTTTCAGGGAATGGGGTGATTACCACTCTGGCTACTTCCTCCTGAAATGGGACATAGTCCTACCTTGATTTGGGAAATGGGCACAGAGCTGGAAATATTCTCGAGTTCCAAGTCCTGGATCTGAGTCTTGTATAATAAAAATCTCATTCCCTGAGGAATTCAGGAGAATAAGCCTGAAAACCAGTCTGGACCTGGCACTTTGGGGGAGACTTGTAGCCAGGTAGCCAGTTGTGTACTTTCATCTAAGTAGGTTTTAACTTCTGATGTGGAATTAACATATATATAACGGGCAATTTGATCACTGCACATCTCCTTTTTCTGCTGACATCTGACTAAAACAATTTTATTGTCTAAAAATTTAATAGTTACAAGAGATCTTGAGGTCATGTAGTTGCAGCTGCCATCTGCCAGCAGACACTACTTTGAGAATGGCTGGTGGCGTCCCAAGTATGACAGAGCTCAGAAAATTCAAGTTTTCAGCAATATAGGAATGTGCCTGAAATCACATGCACAATGGCCACTAGTTTTACCTTGAACGTCTGAACCACATCTACTCCAGTTTTGACTTTCAAATGTATTCCACTCCTCACTGGCCAAGGCAGATGTACAATGCATGTCTGAAAGGCCAC
This sequence comes from Neophocaena asiaeorientalis asiaeorientalis, assembly GCF_003031525.2. Taxonomy (NCBI): domain Eukaryota; kingdom Metazoa; phylum Chordata; class Mammalia; order Artiodactyla; family Phocoenidae; genus Neophocaena; species Neophocaena asiaeorientalis. The sequence continues at coordinate 1,027,462 of NW_020173697.1, forward strand.
AAAACAGGCTGCTCTGGTCAGTAAAGTTTAAGTTAAATCATGTATCAGCTAGAATGACTTCCCCAGACCTCAAAATATGTACAGATTTCCCATCATCTCCCTTGTTAACTGCAAATTCTTCAACAGACCAAAACATGTCCCTTGATGCCAGGGTGATTTAGCTTCTTGCCCCAGGTCTACATCATGTCCCTTGGCGCTAGACCTCCTTTTTATATTTGCCTAGATACTCATGATGGGGGAAAACTGATCAAATATTGTGAACAGGCTCAGAGGTATGTTAATGGGTATACACTTTATAGGCCATACATTTTATCACTTATACCCAATTGCCACACAAGCATTGTACATGTGCTTTTAGCAGTAGACTTATAAGCAGGCAGTGTTCTCCACAAACATGTAAATTAAGTCTGGTCAATTGACTACATAGGCTTTCCCAAACTGGCTGTGGTGGAACTCCTCAGGAGTCTTAGACTGAATTCCCAAAGGCCTTCCCCAAAATATGAAGATTCCTGTACATGCCAGGAGACAGTCTTGCCCATTCACCTGATAAGGCTGCTCAGAACCCAAGGATCTCCAGTTTCTGGAGGGACCAGCCAGAGAGAAAAGAAAAATATTTCAGTTTTACTCAGTAAGGTATAATTTACCAAATTTCTGTAAGTCATGAGTAACTTGAGAGGAAGTGCTTCCCTATATCTGGAAAACACAAATCAGAATCAGTGATATTCCAGACAAAACCCATAAACATAACCGTATTCACCAGTTCACTTAGTAACCAATCCTTTTGTTAACTTTTTATGAAGCCATCAGGATTTCCATTAGGGTTTTAAATGTCTTACCCAGTTCAGCAGTATAATCTGAGTATAACCTGGCGATCCAGTGGTTAAGACTCTGCACTTCCACTGCAGGGGGCATGGGTTCAATCCCCGGTCGGGGAATTAAGATTGCGACTTAATTTTGCCATGTCGTGCAGCAAAAAAAAAAAAAAAAGTATTATAATCTAAGATTTATTAGTCCTTCCTATGAATCTTCTTGAAGATGAAGCAAGTTTGCAAAGCATCAGCTTAACTGTCTATTAAAGACTTAAAAAGGCAAGGTTAAAGATTACAGTGTGTTAACAAAAAAGCTTAGTCAGGTTGCTGCGATATACAACATTTTCAAATAACCAGAATTATGACTGATAGCATTATACCAGGACATATCTACATTTCAGAAGCTTTACATAATTTCTAGAATATATTAATAACATTTATCTGTACTGTATAATCTGAGGAGGCTTACCACCCACTTGATGATGCTTCCCATGTAATTCAACATACCAAATAATACGAGTTAAATACTTCTAAGATGCATCAAGGGCCCTCTAAAGCATCCCAAAGTTAGCTGGAGGGCAAAAGAATTTTAATTAAAATTTGGTATTTGGGAAGTTCCTCAAAAAGTTTCAAAACACTTGGTCAAATAAGATCACAGGTCACTGTAAGACAATACTTGTTTCTTAACCAAAGTGAGAAGAGATCTCAGAAGCAAATATAGATCACTTAAAGGCAAGGAAGTTCACATAATCTGTTACCAAAAGCAGCATTCTAGGGACTTCCCTGGTGGCGCAGTGGTTGGGAATCCGCCTGTCAATGCAGGGGACACGGGTTCGAGCCCTGGTCCAGGAGGATCACCACATGCCATGGAGTAACTGGGCCAGTGCGCCACAACTACTGAGCCTATGCTCTAGAGCCCAGGCTCCGCGATAAGAGAAGCCCCCGCTCACCGCAACTAGAGAAAAGCCCGCGCAGCAATGAAGACCCAACAGGGCCAAAAATAAATTAAAAAAAAAAAAAAAAAAGCATTCTAAGTAAACTTGTTCCCTTAGTAGAGAGGGACCAAATCGAGTCTTGCACCAGCCTGTTTTTAATAACAAAATCCATTTACTTAAGTTTAACCTAATCTCAGCCCAACCATGTATAAAACTCCCTTTTTAAAAAAAATATATCCTACTTTCCTGCTGTATACTGAAATGTTTCCTTTATTATTTTAGTAGCTTTAATTACATATTTAAATTTGAATCCAAAGCTCTAAAAAACCCTTAATTTCTAGTGAAACCCAAGAAGCAATCAACTATTAATTGTCCTTTAGCATTCTGTAGGTTGGCAAACAACTTTTTTTTTTTTTTTTTTT
>NW_020173697.1:1029728-1058006 GCF_003031525.2 Neophocaena asiaeorientalis asiaeorientalis
TGTGGCCTCGCCCACTGCGGAGCACAGGCTCCAGACGCGCAGGCTCACCAGCCATGGCTCACGGGCCCAGCCGCTCCGCTGCATGTGGGATCTTCCCGGACCGGGGCACGAACCCGTGTCCCCTGCATCGGCAGGCGGACTCTCAACCACTGGCCACCAGGGAAGCCCAATAATAATTTTTTAAAACATCTGCTTTTTATAGAAAATATCTCAGTGTGGCACCAAACATAGTCCCAGACACCTTTAGCTTCTATATTCAGTACTTAATGTTTCAGTACCCTGCCTGGGAATGACCTAGCTATTCAGTAATCCCCCATCATCCAACCCAAACTAGCACAACTCTAAAATTTAAGTTACCAAATATCCGGAGGGACCACCCTTAAGCAGACATTCCCGAATCATAGCCATTTCCAAAGAGATCACCCAAAAGCTCTCATCCTATTTGCGTCTAATTTACTTATAAGAATTTCATCATACCAAGCTAATTGTTTTTTCTGTTGACGAACTGTGCAACAGAAACAACATAAACCCATTCACCCTCAGTAAAGCCAGGCACAATAAAAGACACGTCTGTACTGACCACACCAACAACTGCCTTCATACTTCCTTGCCAAGAGAACCCCAATACTGTTCAGTTATTAGGCCCATGATTTTCACTGGCCCCTCCTTAGCCCCAGTGGGTGAATGAGGATTAGGTTAAGGCAATCCTGGTGTAATTCCTTTTCTTCTTGGCAATATTTGATTTAATACAGGTGCAACCTTGCTTAAGAACTGTGAAGGCAAATAAGGGAACTTTTGGGTTTCCTTTGCTCTTGAAAGGGACAAAAGGTTCATACTTTCCTGAATCTGGTCATTGTTGGATGAGGACTGGTGCCGTGGAAGCTGTCTTAGGATCAGGAGGGAACAAATCCAAGGACAAAACTGACATGTAAGAATGGCAGAGGAAAATATGGCAAGAACCTGGATCCTTGATGTCACTGATTCACTGACGGAATCTATGCTGGAACCATTAGGAATTAGTCGTAATTGTTTAAGATAGTTTTAGTTGTGTTTTCTATTACAAGCATTTAAAAGCATCCTAAGTAAGTAATGTTAAAGGCATCTCTCACAATTTATACTTATTTTTAGGAAACTCTTTCTAGAAATTTCTATTGCTGGTTATAAGGTTTATCCTAAGTAGTTTGAATTTTCTAAAAGACATGTCTGTATTAGTCAAACCAACAAGCTTAAGCTAGCTTCAATACCACATATCAATTCCATACTGAATATTTCCCAGATCATGAGGACCTGAAGTTCATTTTGGCCTGTTTTCTAAATAGTAGTAAGTATTTAATTTGTAAGCATTTACTTTTAAGCCTATTAGATAGAGCTCATTTACAAGTTAACCTCAGCAATACTATCCAAAGACACCTAATCATAATGAAACACACACATCCAGATAGATCTCATAGCCAGCAAACATATATGCAAGACAAATGTAAACATACACACAGAACAAAATCTAATTCCTGCATAACAAAAACAAAAGGGTGAAGTCCAACAATTTCCTCAACTTTTTCAAACAAGGATCCTACTTTTTAACAGCAAACAACATGCAAATGTAAAGATAAGGAATTATTACCACACGTGTCATGGCAATTCACCTGGCAAATGCAAACCAAAAATAACAGTTGGAATAGGTTGAATTTACTTAGTTACCTTCAAGCTTGCTCCTCAGAATATTTTCGTTCTCTTGGGGTCAGAATTCTGAAAAAAAGGTATTTTATCAAGCCAGCTTTCTCTTAACTGCATATGCAAAAAGAACCAGTTTTGGAATTTTAAGAGAGTTTCATCTTAATTAATTTAGTCCAGAGTCTAAAGAATGTAGTGGTGGTGAAATGTTAAAAAAAAATCTTCTTTCTCTCTCTTTCTAGGAGCATACTGAAGATCTCCCAGTTTTGCAAAATACATGCTAGGGGGACTACAAGATGGAACAGAGCTCTGATTATCCATACATAATTATTCATGGCTGGTGTTATCTAATATTAATAAAGCAAACAAATGCAATGCAAAATGGTCTTTCAATCACAGTTCCCCAGCGCCAAAAAGGGAGATAGCCATTCATTGCAAAAGGAAATTCCCAACCAATGCTCGACCACAGGCAAAACCCAACACAATAGGGAAGGATACCCTGGTGCCGTCACACGCAAGCCCTGTTACTGAAGACGTCTCAACTGACCAGTGCATACTGATACACACACATACAAAAAACAAACGAATGGTCCCACTAACAAAGGCACAAGCTGGAGTGGCTCACCCCAAAACAATACACACACAAACACAAACTACGGTCACACAGAAAATCAGTGGAGGTGTAGTCTAAAATTCCATTTCTACTCCCAGATGGAGGTCTCTAAACAGACTGGCTTAGCTCTCAAAAGAGAATAGACCCAGAGTGTCTCACTTCCTACAAAGGAAGTAACCCAAATGGAGTGGAGAGAATTCCCAGCCTGTGCAAGATGGAGCAACTTACCCCCAAGTGACACCAAATGTGGACCACAGCTCTGGACGTTTCTCTGCTCCAAATGGCCTTGTGCACTGGGGCAGCTGACACCTCTCAGGGAGAGTCCCTCACAGTTCCCAGGTGCAAAATGAGCTCCAGCAGCTGCTGGGAACTTGGGAAGGGGCTGTCCCTGGCCGGGGTCCACCCGCCACAGGCACAGATTCCTGGCTGGCTCACCATAATTGTTACCGAACGCAAGTCTGTGCCTAATAACAGAGTGAGACCGAACAATACTGAAACATTAGAGTTTGAAGCAGAGGTTAATTGTGGGGCCAGGCAAGGAGACAGGTGGCTCATGCCTTAAAAAGGCCAAACTCCAGAGAAGCTTTCAGCAAAGCCCTTTTTAAAGGCAAGGTGAGGGGGTGTGTGAATTGTTGCAAACTTCTTGGTGTCAGATCCTTTCTTCTTGTAGCTGTCCCTGTAGGCAAGGTTTCTGTTATTCTCTGTTCCGGTCAGGTCAAGGTCAGGCTATCCTGTATATTTCAAGCCATAGGCAACATTCTTTTACAAAAGGTGCAGAGCCAGCATGACTAAGCAGAGGCAACTGGGCACAAAGGTTGGAGCTAAAGAAATAGATCCAATATGGAGTCAGATTTATTCTTCCCTATTACAAGACCCCCCCCACACACCCCAACTTCAGATTCAAGTCCCCCATGCATGGCATCACAAGGTCCTGCGGGGGAAACAACTTAGTCCCTTCCTTCAGTTATCCGACGCTGGAGTTTTTCTGCAGTGTTCTTCCAGCATGGCCATGCAGCCAAGGACTGAGCATCTCCAGTGACAGAGAGCTCAGCCCATTCTCACGAACTCTTTTAGGAAGTACTCCCCCCACACCCCCGGGTTTTTTAGCATAAATCTGTGCTCCCGGCAACCAGCCTTTACCATTGGTTTCCACCCCCACCCTGGGAAAACCTTTCTCTCCATGACCTCCAGAGCATTCGGACAGCAAGCGTGCCCCCCCACCCCTTCTATCCATGTGAATCCTGTTCCTTTGTCCCAGCGTCGCATGGTTTGTGTCCCCTTCTGGTCTGAACGCTTCTGCCCTGCATGTGTCACGTTTGGGGCTAATGTTGCCCCTGAGGTGTGGTGCCCACAGTCAGACACAGCACACTGGGTGTGGTGATCAATAATTTGGCACTTTGATGGCTTTTCTCACGAGACAGATGATTGCCTTTCGCAACATGAGCCCTTGAAGGCTGACATTGGTCACTTCTGGGGACAGTGTAATGATGGGTCTGAGTAAGGCCAGAGGGCTTGCTCCTTTGCCACGTGCAGTGGTTCCCAGACAGTGGCCCACAGGACACAGGTCACCAACGGTCAGGGGACTTCCCGTGCAAAGGTTGCCAACTGTGACTGTGCTTCCATGCTGGAACCTGTGTGCCCTTGATGCCCTTTAAGTGTTCTTCATCCATCTCTGGAGGGCCTGCTACACGTATACATTCCATGACCAGTGCAATGTGTTTATAAGCGGGTGCATAATAAATTACTGGAAATAGCTGAGGTTTTAATCCTCCATTAATACAGAAAGTTTGACTCCTGTCAGCCATGGTCTCTGTTTAAAATATTTAGGAGTTGGTTTCCACAGCGGTCTGCCCAAGCCTTCCATGGTGGATGGCGGAAGCCAAGCTGAGTCGGGGGCACTTCACTCACTGTGGAGGTGCTGCTGCTCCTCACACCAGGTCAAGGGGCCAAGACTGTTCTGTGAGAAGAGTAGGAAGCCACTCGAGGACATGAAGAATTTCCGTCTCCAGTCTGAGGGTTAAGGACAGGGATGTCCAGCATCTTCTTTGTCAGGGGCTCCTCTGTTGAAGCCACTTGCCTGTTAGTATCCGGGTTGCCCTGGGGATGTGTCCTTTACACTAGTTTTCTCACTTTCAGAGCTGCTATCATGACTGGTCACCCAGGTACGACACAGGTATTTCTATCTATCCGCCCCACACCAAAGCCCTCCCTTATCCTGGGCAGTAAGGGCCCCCGGGGTCCTTTAGAACCTGACACTGATACCTGCAGGGAAGGGCCTGATCCTAAAATACACGAGAGGATCCAGCACTGAACACCTGGGTGATGCCCTCGTGAGAAACTCAGGAAATGCCACTTGAGGTAATGGGTCTATCAATGGTGCTACCCCCTTATCCTTACAGACATGAAGTTCCCTGCAAGCTTTCCTGCCTGCTCCATAGTAAAGGAAGCGAAACAATAAATACGGGTGCGCTGCCCTGCCATGTGGGAAGCGCTCGCGTACCCATAACTTGATGCCCAGACCTGTCCCTGCCTCGCCTCCTGTCTCCTCCGCTCCGGCCATCCCCAGCCGTGTCGCTGGCGGCACCATAACCGACCCTCCTCCTCACTGTGGGAAGTTCCTCAGGCATCCCAGGCCCTCCCGGGACGTCCAGACCCCACGGCTTTCCTATAACACTCTCCCTTCCACCAAACTGCTCTTCGGTAGGTCTACGAACGCCTCGTACCATGTCTGCGCACCTGCATGGGGGGTGGAGCCCTCTCCCCGCTCTTGGTCCAGCCTCGCCCTCCCTTCCAGGCCCCCGACTGCGCAGCCCCCAGCGCACTCTGCTCACTCACAGGGGACCGGGGTGCTTCTGTCCTGGTGCCACGCTTGGCGTGCGCTGTCATGTCGGGCGGGAGACAGTTCTCCAAGGGCCTCTCCGGTGTCTGACATCTTGCAGGCGGAGACGCTGACACCTCTATTCTGGATGGACCGTCTTTACAAGGATGCTTACACGGTGGACAGCCTGGAACCTCGGAGATGGAGGTTCCCTCTGGAGAAGGGGTGGCAGCCGTGCTTCCCATCGTACAAGCCTTGCCTGCCTTGGGCTCCAGGTTCCTCTCCTGTAATGCCACCCGCTGCTGTGCAGTCACCATGTGGCCACCTGAGTCACCCTGCAGGAACTGGGGAACTAGCACAAGAAAAGACTGGCACCCAGACTACTGATATAATTTAAGTCCTTTATCTCTGACCCAGGGTCCTGTGTCTCCTGCCAGCACCCAGGACACTGGTGGGCTAGCTCCTCACTTGCAAGTGGGGGAAAATCTCAGCCCTTTCACAGCTCTTGACGGGACCTTACTCTGGGAGTCTCATCTCCCCCAAATAAGAAAGTCAAGGGTAGAGACAGGAATCCTGTATTATATTTCCTAACACCTCTGATGTTTTCCCCTACACATCCTAGTGCACAGTAAGGTTTTTTGATGATGAAATAAATGATATTGATAATAAAGGCAAATAATCATAGCGAGAAGCTCCCTACTTTGACTCAGTTTCCACCCATAATGATCTCTTCTGTCCTGCATGGCTCTGCGTCGCTCAAGCAATAGGGTCGTTTGTTAATTGCACGTGTGCAAGAGGGGATGGGCAAGGAGCAAGTGTGGGGAGCCTAGGGAACAAGATGAAGGGAACAGGTTCCATAACCAAGCTGTGGCAGAGATTCCTAATTGCCACTCAATATTCATTCTTCCTTTTTTTTTCCTTGTAAAATAATCCTAATTATTGTTTTAGCTGAGAACATCATGGCTAGCTAAAATCATACATTTCTCAGTCTGCTTTGTAGCCAGATCTGCCATATCACAGAGTTCTAGCCGAGGAGACATAGTGGAAGTGGAAGAGAGCGTTCCCTCATTTTCACTCCTTTTTTCTTCCTACTGCCTGGATTGCAGATGTAATTGTTGGCACTCCAGCAGCCATGTTGGCCCATGAGGTGAATTTGGAAATAGAATTCATGCATAGTGAGTAACAAGACAGGAGGAGCATGAGCCCCTGATACCATGAAGCCACCAAACCATCTGTGAACTGACTCCTGGCTTCGTTTCATGAGAGAAAAAGAAACTATTTTCTTTAAGCCACTGTTATTTTGGATCTTCTAGCAACCTAATCCTAACTAGTACACAAACTCAATTTTCACTGAGTGTGGAGTATATTATAAATCACACTTCCTAAGAAAGGTGCCATCCTATGTCCTTTTGACACTCAAAACATTGAAAAGTGAGGGCTACGATCAAACCACGTACATGTCTCCATGCAACCCAACAGCAAACCCATTTTAAACAACTGAATTCAATTCTATTTTATGAAGAACTTAGTCTGACTTACACATGTGTGTAGTGTGTCTTAGGAATACTTACATAAACATATTTAGGAATGGCTTGTTTCAAATATTTTCTAACAGCTTGAACGTAAAGATTTTACTACCTAAAATAAAATGTCATAGGTACTTTGAAAATGCTTCGTAACTTCGCATGCCGCCAGCACAGCCCAATTCAGGCTGGGCCCGGCTTCCAACCTTGGCATCCTTCCTCTTGTACCCTAGTGATTTTAATCCCTTGGGCCAACCCCAAGCCAAGGCAAGAGACGCCCCAGCCCTACCAGCTCCACAGCCTGGGACCTTGGCTTCAGGTGACCATTGCTACCATCGGCTGCCTTATGCAAAATGCGATCCTTAATAAACCCTTCTGTGGAATGTGGAGAGGGAACACGGCGGGGCAATGCTAAAAGCACTCATGGTCTAGATTCTAGCCCCAGCTCCGTGGTGTACCAGTTGTGCTGCCGTCAGGAATGCATGGGCGTTCTGTCTCTGTGTCCCCACCTGACAGAAAAGGAATGAAGCACAGTCTTTGAGGTTTCACAGAGCAATTCATGAGGAAGAGCTCTGTAACTAGAAGGGCCCCATCACGTCACAGACCATGAAGATGGGGACTTCTGACATTTAGAAATCCAATGGAAAAGGAAGGAAACCATGGACTTAGCCTACTGGGCATATATTAATTTTGGAAGGGTGTCAACCCCTATCATCTGTAACTTCTTGGATGTCTATCAACCCAAACCTATTAGGATCTTCTTTGGAGAGTTATCTCAGAGAAACTATTTCCTTCTGCCCTCTTTCCAACATACACAGTGGAGGCTAAGGGTATTGCTTTAACTCATCAAACCAAATAAGGTTTATTAATATTGACCAGAGACTTATTAATACGTCTTTTGTTACCCAAACGTTATTGACCAGAGATGTTTCAATATTGATTTACATAACAAATCACCAGCCACAGGCGTTAGATTCTGAAAAAATCCCCTGGTCAATAAATGAGTTAATTAAAAGAATTTAGATATCGGTCTCAGAACAGCAAGATTTGCCTGGTACCTTCTGAAAGACCAAGGGCAGATGGTGGCATTTCAATGTTCACCATTATAGCAGTGTTACTATTCACTATTTTAAAAGATCATCAGGGATACAGGCGAGGCTCATTCTTTAGTCAGTGGTTTCTCAAACACCATGAGGAGAACCTGCTGTCTTCCTGGTGAAGTTCTCAGTCAGGACTGTAGAGAGAAGCCCACAGTTCTGAGATGGAGCACAGATGTCAGGTGCAGGGGGCTCTCTGAGTTGGGCTAACTTGTCAACCTGCTCACCTCTGGTAGGTGGCCTACGTTTAGATCCCAGCTTTGCTAGTCGCTTTCACGTAATCCTGGTCCCATAACTGAACTTCAGTTTCCTCATCTATAAAATGGGAATGACAGAACATACTAGATGCTTGTTACTTTCAATCCCATTCCGCCTAGTTTCTCAAAAAACAAACAAATAAAAAAACAATATCTACAAGATCAGAGACCATTGCTACATGTGCCGAAGCCTTGGGGACTCTGGGCCTCCCTCCCAGTGTCCTTAGAGGGTCAAGAAGAGATGAAAGCTGATTCAGAGATGTTCCTTGGAGAAACAACTTCAAGACTTGTGTGGGATGGAACTCTACTGGATGACCTCAAACCAAAGGGGCAGAACTGTGAAGCAGACAAAGGCTGTGCTCAGTTCCCCTGCCTCCCAATTCCAGACCCCCTCTCCCTCCCGAGAAGATGTCTGTTCTTGGACACCAGTGTCCCTTAGCTGCTCATGGAGGCTCAGGTCATCTCTCCCTCCCGGGGAAGTCCAGTGCCCAGGGTTGGTCTCAGGCACCACACTCTCATCTCTCAGTCGTCCTCATCACAACTTCCTTATGCACCAGACTCTTCTAGAAGAAGGTCTGATAAGGCGATTCACTCAGTGGTTAAGGAGCTCGTAAGATTCTTGGGGTTTCCCTGTTCAAGACAATTGGCAGTTCCTCCCATAGAAGATTTTAAGGCTAAGGCATCACCAAGAAGCCCTTTTATTCTCTTTCCTAAGCCCCATCTTGAACCCACGGGTAAAAAGATTTTTATTTGCCAAAGAGGCGAAGTAATAAGCAGTCACGCAGTGCTGGCCATGGGCTGAGGCCACCAGCACCGCCCGGGCCTGACCTTAACTGCTGCCCCCAGCAAGACCCAAGCAGGAAGGCTTTCTGAGCCCTGTTGCTGGCTTGTGAACCCATTATTAGACTTCCAAGATGAGCCTTTAGGAATTTCTAGCCTTAAAAAAGGATTTTGAGAATAGGCTGATGAGGTAACATTTTTTAAGGCAACAAGCTGTGTAAGTGTCCACCTAGTCCACCGACGGAGAGGCACACCTGAGCCCAAAGCACTGCCTCTGCCTTTCCCTGTCCTAAGACAGGTGACACCGAGAAAGGGCGGAAAGTCCTTTCAGCCTCAAAGGTCTTTCCAGTTGAAAACACTCAGTGCTGAAGTAGCAAAATAAAATCACCCATCGACAAAAGTGTCGAGGGACCCAGCGCACCTCAAAGGCCTTCTCCCCCGAGCCGGGGTGTAGGAGTCTGGCACCAGCCTACCTGCCCTGTGCGGGCAAGAGAGACAGCAAGCAAGACCCAGGGAAAGTCGCTCAAGAATGGAGACACTTGCGGGCCGCTGGAGCCGAGGGGCCGAGGCCAGAGCGGCCAGGTCACTGCAGATGGAGACAAGATGCTCTGTGACACGCCAAGCTGTGTGCTGGGAGGCCCGCACACAAACCCTAGCCAGGCTCTCACGTCCGCCCTGTCCCCCTCCGCAGAAAGGTCTTATCATCTGTCACACACGGGTATTTTCAGCCACACTCGGCTGCAGGGATAAACACGGTGTCCGCAGTAGCACCCTTGACTACAAAGGACAACTGTGACAAATGTCAGGGCCCTTTGAATCTGAAGATAGCCTTGTTAACTACTGCGGAGGCCGGACTTTCTGCTGTCAACAGAGCTTCTCAAGTTATTTACGCCCGCGGCGACTTGCATTAGATCACCCCGCCCCCCACTTTTAGCTGCTTCCCTGCGACATGTCAGAATGAAAGCCAGCCTGCTGTCAGCAGTCACATGTCCCACATCGCCTGGACGACCACTGAAACGGGAGTTCCCACCGTGGGCTTGAGGCGTCCACGTTAGCCCAACTCTAATTCCCCAGGGAACTTAATCGATAGCACAAAATGCTATCTCATCCTTCATTCTGGAAACGCTGAAAGCCTTCCAACAGAATAAATCACTCTGTGAGACTCCGTAAACACCCAGTCTCAACCATGCCTGCAAGGATTCTTGAAGAACCTGCACAAGGAGGCTATTGTACGCGTGTACAAATAGATGACACAATTCCAGGGTTTAATACTATCCGCCAAGTTAAACTACTGTGGAGCAGCTGTGCACATGTGAAATGATGCCCGGCACCACTGGAGACCCATAAATCAGCCCTGGCATACTCTCCTCCTATTAAGAGAGTCAAATAAGAAAAAAACCACAAATTAAGATGTGTCTAGGACATGGAAGACATCGCCATTTCTCTCTGAATGCAAAAATAAATAAAAATTAGGCTTCATTTTGCTGGGGTTTCTTTCCGAGGGACACAAGTTTTCCAGCATGTGAAAACCTGGCAGAAAACTTTGTTCTGAGCGGGGTCATGCTGGGCTGGTTGGTTTGCCTTTCTGTATGTCGCAGGCAAAACAGAAGTGATGAGCCAACCTGAGAGGCAGTTGTTCTTTACAAGGAGGAGACGGGGGCTTCCCTGGTGGCGCAGTGGTTGAGAATCCACCTGCCAATGCCAGGGACATGGGTTTGAGCCCCAGTCGGGGAAGATCCCACATGCCGTGGAGCAACTAAGCCCGTGTGCCACAGCTACTGAAGCCTGCATGCCTAGAGTCCATGCTCCACAACAAGAGAAGCCACCGTAATGAGAAGCCTGTGCACTGCAACGATGAGTAGCCCCCGCTCACTACAGCTAAAGAAAGCTCGCACGCAGCAACGAAGTCCCAAGGCAGCCAAAAATAAATAAATGAATAAATAAGGAGTGGACAGATACGCCAGGAACCCAATGCGGCCATAAATATATACATACATACATACATACATACATACATAACTAAAGAATGGATGGATAAACCAGGAACCCAAACTCTCCCAGGAAAATTATAACCAGATTATATGCGTAGGGCCCTGTCTCTTTGCAGTTCATTCCTTTGTTCTGGCTTGTTTGTCTGCAGGACAACAACACACAGCAGAGGTCAGATGGCTGGGCCACTGGATGCCTCCATCCAGCCTTGGGTGAATGGCTTGGCTGGAGAAGCCAGGTCAGACTAAAATGAAGGGAAGTTGCATCATTATAAAGTTGGGTCACCCGTGGATAGAGTGACCAACCACCTCAGTCAGCCTGCATCTGAGGGGGTTCCTGAGATGAGTGAGTTTTGGTGCTAAAATGAGAAATATCCTTGGCAAACTGGGCAGAGTTTGTCACCCCAGTAAGTGACTGAGTTTTAGGCTACTTGGGAAAACTGAATCATCTATGAGTCTAAACAAGCTGGTAACTCTCAGCTTCTCTTTAGCTGAGTGATGTCAACACAGACAATCCAGTCCCCAGCTAGATGACTCCGCAGAGTTTCACAGATGTCCCAATTAACATCAATTAATTGAGCCTTTGCTTTGTGCTCAGCATGGCGCTGTGTACTGAGTAGGGATAAAAAGGCAAGTGCAAAGAATGAAATTAGAACACCCCCTAACACCATACACAAAAATGAACTCAAAATGGATTAAAGACCTAAATGTAAGGCCACACCCTATCAAACTCTTAGAGGAAAACAGAGGCAGAACACTTCAAGATCCTTTTTGACCCACCTCCTAGAGAAATGGAAATAAAAACAAAAATAAACAAATGGGACCTAATGAAACTTAAAAGTTTTTGCACAGCAAAGAAAACCATAAACAAAAATTAAAAATAAAAAAGGGAAGTGCAATTAATTCCTCACTTTCTTTTAATTCACCTTTATAGGGTACAGCCAAGTAAACCTATGCTAACTCCTAAAGGATCTTGGAATCCACAAAGAGACCTGCTTTTACATGGAGACTGAGGGCGCACATGACCCCACAGCCCTTCCCAATGGCGCTGAAGGTCAGTGTCAACAAGCACACAATCCATTAGCTGAAGCTGGCTGAGGAGGGAGGAGAGAGAATGCTATGCCTTGATAGAGACAGGAGATCCATTTCTTCCGTGGCTGACTCTTCACAGACAGTTCTTCCATAGGAGCTCCAAAAAACATCATTTGAATAAGCATATCGTCTCCTAAAGGAACTACCAGGAAGAAATACATTCATTTGATTTTGGAGTTCCTTTATTTAAAAATCTCACTGTCTTATAGTCAGGCATATTAAATCTTTATACACAACTTATAAAATGAATGATGTTCTTTTGGTGGCAGCCGCTGTCATAAGGCAAATGTGTGTTCTGTGGTCGGTACTGAAATTTTATTCTTCCCGATTACAGAAGCAAAACTTTTTTATTGTAGAAAACTTGGAAATTTTATGAAAACAAAACTTGAAATCACCTAAATTATTATTATAGTTTCATCCTATTCCTTTTCTGTGCACATATATTTTTTACATAGTTGGACTCCCTGCGTGTCCACTTCAGTGTTCTGCTTTTTACCCCCTGACATTGTATTTCCCATATTTTCATGTTTCATGAAGTATACTTCCAAGTCAGTGGTCCTGGACCCCTTTACACTCTTTAAATTTATCATGTGGACCAAATATCCTTCAAATTCTCCTCAAAGAGTCTTGTGAAATGTTCCCTAAAAATTCCAGTCGATTCTGTGACCTGAGTGAGTGTTTACTATATTTCCTGCACTAAGATGTAGGAATTATGAAGATGTAAGACGAGAACTTCATGGGATACACACTCGTGAGAATTTGAATCTGAAGCGGCTCACTGTATTCTGCCCTAGTCATCAGTTATACGCGCTGTAAAAACAACTTTCTAGAAACACGCCATGTATGTTTGACTCAACACGGCATTTTTTACCATTTTTGTAAGAAGTTGGACACTGGGCTCTTTATCAGAAATGTAGTATGAAGTATGTAATTTTTCCCCAAGGAGAAGCCAGATTCGATTTACATGAATTTAACATCATTTTAAACATTTTAGGGGTAGAGCTGTATCAATTAATATGCTTTCTTGCACACAGAAAGGCTAACTGGCTTAGCCAAGAAGGACATCGATTAAGCTGCATAGTTTGGAGACCAGAGCAGAGCGGGCTTGGGTGAGAATGTCAGGGTCTCTCTCCTCTTTGTGCTCCTCTCAGCCTTGTCCTCCTTCCAGTGTTGGGCCATCCTCAGCCGGGGAGTATGATGGCTGCTCCCAAAACAGCAAGGTCCAGAGGGAAATAAGGGGCAAGGTCTTAGAATCAAGGAAGCCTTTTCCAGAGGCCTGCACCAGATGTCCTCTCCTGTTTCCTGACCAGTATAAGGTCATACACACACATGCCTGCCTGGTCTGATCACTAATAAGGGAAATGGGATAACTGGCATTGACTTAGACCAGCAATCATCTAACTATTGCCAAGGACCGCTTCTGGCCCTCAGCCTGTTTTGTCAATAAAGTTTTACTGTAACACAGTCTTGCTCATTTACATATGATTGTGTCTGGCTGCTTTCTCGCAGAGCAGAGCTGTTACAACAGAGACCATGTGCTTCACAAAGCCTAAATGTGTCCTGTCTGGCTGTCTTAGTTTGTTTGGGCTGCTTTTTTTTTTTTAATTTATTTTTGGCTGCACTGGGTCTTTGTTGCTGCACGCAGGCTTTCTCTAGTTGTGGTGAGCGGGGGCTACACTTTGTTGCGGTGCGTGGGCTTCTCATTGTGGTGGCTTCTCTTGTAGAGCAGAGGCTCTAGGCGTGCAGGCTTCAGCAGTTGTGGCACACAGGCTCAGCAGCTGCTGCACGCGGTCTCTAGAGTGCAGGCTCAGTAGTTGTGGCGCACGGGCTTAGTTGCTCCGTGGCATGTGGGATCTTCCCAGACCAGGGATTGGACCCGTGTGCCCTGCATTGGCAGGCGGATTCTTAACCACTGTGCCACCAGGGAAGTCCCTGGGTTGTTTCAATAAGATACCATAAACTGGGAGGCTTGTAAACAACAGACATCTCTTTCTCACAGTTCTACAGGCTGCGGAGTCTGAGGTCAAGGCGCTGGCAGATTCAGTGTCTGGAGAGAGCCCATATCCTGGTTCAGAGACGGCCACCTTTTGGCTGTGTGTCACGTGGAGAAGGGGCAAGGGAGCCCTCTGAGGGGGCCCCAATGCCCCTTCTGAGGGCTCTGCCCTCATGATCCAGTCACCTCCCAGAGTTCTCATCTCCAAATACCATCACCTGGACATCAAGTTTCAACATCTGAATTTTGGGGAGACACAAACATTCAAACCAAACACACTGGCCTTTTACAGAAAATATTTGCCGACCTCTCATGCAGAGAATGCTTAGGGCGGGATAGATGGAGACAGATCACCCACAATGACTGTTGCCAGTCAGTGTGGCCCTACAAACAAACTCTGTCCTCGAAACGCAGAGAGAAAGCTAACGGTGTATCATCACATTGCACAGATCATATAAACTATGCGTGAAGATTAAAGCAGAAACAGAGACACAGACATAGAGAACAAACGTATGGACACCAAGGGGGAAGGGGAGGTGGGATGAATTAGGAGATTGGGAATGACATATATACACTACTGTGTATAAAACAGATAACTAATGAGAACCTGCTGTATAGCACAGGGAACTCTACTCAATGCTCCATGGTGACCTACATGGGAAGGAAATCTAAAAAGGAGGGGATATATGTATACATATAGCTCATTCACTTTGGTGTACAGCAGAAACTAACAACATTGTAAAGCAACAATACTCCAATAAAAATTAATTAAAAAAAAAAGTAATGTGAGAATTCAGAGGAGAAAGTCATCAATAAAGGCAAGGCAAAAGCATCACCCCAGGACACGAATTCTCCCCTAGATGTCTGGAGACGAGACACAGACGCTGCTCTCTCCAGCCTCCCTGCATCTGGGGGCTCACTCTCCAAAGACAGGTGACCAGCACGTGCAGGTTGGTTTGGACGCTGGCACCACAGGCTGTAACGGGACGGTCCCCTGGCCTTCCTCATGTCTTCTCAGCCTTAATCATTCCAGGATGATTCTAGATAAAAATGTGGAATTTCATGATTGTTGTCCAACCCTGTTGATACAAGTCCTGTATCGTTTCCCTCCTGTTCTGTGGTAATTCTCTCTTGTTCTCGACTATTAGGATGCCTTCAAAGAGGTCTGAAAAGCACTCATCGTAAGAGGTAATATTAGAAGCCTCGCTTCAGTCAAGAGGATTTCTACAATGAAAGAGATTAGAAAATCCTCGAGCTGAACGAGAAAGGAATCTGCAGGTACTTCTCGTTAGCTTCAAAACTACCACTCTCGGTACTTTCCTAACCTGATACTTCAGATGTGCACTGTGATGTACCAAGCATCGGGCTAAAAGATGCATACTGACCGGATCCAAGGATATGGAGAAACAGCCTTCCAATTCCTGTCCCATCTGCCCTCTAGGACTCCTCAGAACACTCAGTCTGGAGCTGAGGTGACGACTTCAGATTTCTCATGAGTTCCACAAGGTGAAAACTAGATGGGAAGCAGCCATTGATTAAAAACAAGGAGAGGATGCCAAACGGTTTGGTTTTGACACACATTGTGTGTGTGTGTGTGTGTGTGTGTGTGTGTTGCTCTGGGTATCTTACATAGTAAACCACTGGAAGGTTGTTATTCAAGAACAGGACTGCATGGTCTGGGAAGCTCAGGTAACGTTTGCTTCTTTTCTAAAGTAAGTGGGCAGAGGGCCTACAAGTAGAAAGAAGATGGTGAGGAGAGCCGGAGTTGATGTTAACACAAAAGACAGCTGCCTTTCGTGTCTTCCTGGACTCGCGGAAGGAATCCCTTATCATTTACTGAGCGATAAACGTGGGAGCAGAAGAGGGGGAGAAGAGAGCCAGCAGCAGGCTGGGACACCAACTGATCACACAGTCTTTGGAGATGCTAAGATGAGTGAGGCAGTTAAAACCAACACATAGGATGTGCCCGCTACTATATACAGAACAGATAACCAACAAGGACCTACTGTATAGCACAGGGAAGTACAGTCAGTATCTTGCAATAAGCTATAATGGAAAAGAATCTGAAAAATTATATATATGTAATATATTTATATTATTATACATATATATGTATCACTGAACCACTTTGCTGTTCACCTGAAACTAACACAACATTGTAAATTAACTACACTTCAGTTTTAAAGAAATGGTTATTAAAAGGAAAAAGACAAACAAACAAAAAACCAACACATGGCATGCTGGGGAGGAAAGTGCCAAAGAGTGATTCATGAGGATCCAAGCCTAGGAGCAGCTCGGCCTCCACGTGCAGCCTGTGCAGGAGGCGGTCCCGCCCGGCACCAGGTGTCCTGTGCGCCCCGGCACGCGGCCTGGTGCGCACACGCACCACTGCACAGATGCGCGCGGGGCTTCAAGCGCTCCCAGCACACACCCGCGAATATTTCATGTGCGTCTGTGGGCTGCATAAAGGCTGAGAAAAAAAGAATGCATAGAGGAGGATTGTTTTGCTTCAGTGTGTACGTGAACTTTGATGGAACTTAGTAAAATACAGAGCGTTTACGAGCGTGATGGATGGCTGTTGAGGGACTGGTTTCCTGCCCTTCCGGCTGGGCTGCAGCGCCGGGCTGCAGTGACAGCACTGGGTAAGGAATGGACGAACAACAGGTCCTGTGAGTTGGTGGCGCTGGGACTGCCCCGCCTGAGTGGGAGGTCCGAGCATCCATCTCCAGCGGCACATAATTCAGAGGGGAGTGAGGGATGCCTGTGGCGCGTGGAAATAGCAAGGGGGTAAAATGAGAGGGAATCATGAAAGTGCACTCGAATCACCCGGCGTGCGGAGGACTGTTCATGTCGACAGATTCCACTACTGCGAAGCCACACGCCTGGTGAGTGTCCGGATCACATCCAGGACCCGCTCTTCCGCGCTAAGTCCCCACCAACATCCGCCATGCGCATGGGCGGCACAGGTGACCGGCCAGCTCAGCTGGAAGACAAGCAGCCTCTTCATCCCTTTAAAAAATTAGCTTGTCTGAATTGTTGAAATTCTACATACTTAAATCAGCGGGACTGGTGGCTTCAGCTGCAACCCCAGGTCAGGGCTGCCTCTCTTCTCTGCCTTCCCTCGGTCTGTGACACCCACCATGTAAAGGGCACCGCTGCACCCAACTCCCACCTTCACGTGATCCTTATTTTTCTTGATCTTAACAGACTTGGTGTCCCTTCCTCTGGCTGTGAGCAGAAAGTTCCTGACTTCCTCAATGCTGCAACAGGTGGCCAGGAGGCAGCAGGAAGAGGGGACACCCTTCTGCACCCTTTTCATAAACGGTGGGTGTTTGTTTGCTTGTTGGTTTGTTTTTCATACTGAGGCTCTCCTCTGCTCTGTATTTCATTTCAAAGTCACCAAGCAAGAAAACTGACCCGGCTACAGGTAAATGAGACTCCTTCTTGCTGCTGACCCTGGCTATGTTCTTTCCTTTATTTCCTTTTCCAGGGACTTGATAAGCTCCTGGAAGGATCTATGGACATTTGAGGCTGTTTCTTGAAGGAGCCAGATGCCTGGTCATTCTTAGGATCCCACAGTTGGGAAAAGCTCAGAGCTGATGGGGGAAAGGCCCAGGGATCAGGGAATCCCAGCTTCCTGACAGAGGCGGTGTTGCCATGGAAACTGAGCTGCCACAGCCGCCTGGGCTCTGACATCCGTGATTGGCTCTGGCAGGGGGTGGAGATGATCAAAAGCCCTTCAAAAGCCAGTCTCAGAGGGGAGCTCCGCTGCCTTCTGTCTCCTCCAGCTGCCCTGCCAGGACAGAGAATGTCAGCTCTGCTCCTCGCTCAGACCTTTAGTGGAAAAAATCCCAAAAGACTGAATTCTGAATCTAAGTGTTAAAAAAACAAAAATAGAAAATTTTAAATTCTATATAATAATGGGTCCTAAACCTGTTGATTATCAGAACCCCTTGTTCACATGAGGTTTCAAAAAATACCAGTTCTGGGGCCCCAAACTGGGAGAGTCTGAATCCTGGTCATAGGGTCAGTTTCTGCACTCTGTATTTTTAATCCTCCCCCAGATGATTCTAATGATCATCCATATTTGAGAACTAGAACTTAGTTTAGTGTTTTTTGTTTTGTTTTGTTTTTTATTTATTTACTTTTGGCTGCGTTGGGTCTTCATTGCTGCGTGTGTGCTTTCTCTAGTTGTGGCGAGCGGGGTCTACTCTTGGTTGTGGTGTGCGGGCTTCTCATTGCGGTGGCTTCTCTTGTTGCAGAGCACAGGCTCTAGGCGCGTGGGCTTCAGTAGTTGTGGCTCGTGGGCTCTAGAGCACAGGCTCAGTAGTTGTGGCGCACGGGCTTAGTTGCTCTGCAGCATGTGGGATCTTCCTGGACCAGGGACCGAACCTGTGTCCCTTGCATTGGCAGGCGGATTCTTATCCTCTGCGCCACCAGGGAAGCCCTAGTTTAGTTATTTTTAAAAACCAAATATTTAAAAATGTATCTTTGGAGTTTCCATTTGGAAGGTACTGCTTGTGATTTACTCCCAATTCCAACCCTCTAAGTGTCTTCTTCCACTGTCCTGGAATGACTAATCCGCGGCTTATAGGTGTGGCAGATACAGTCGTGCAGAAAGAGATATTTCATTCCACTTTTACTAAAATTGCTGAGTAACTTAAGAGATGAGAAAGCAATTCATAATTCTATTTTAATAGCACCCCAGAATGTCTCCTACTATCTCAAGGCATGCTGTGAAATTCCCTAGATTAAATTCATTTGAGTTCACTTAAACTTGTGAGGTTTGGAAAACACTGCTTTAGATTCAAGGAAAGAATTCCAGGAGTTTCCTCCCTGCCCCCTCTATCCACTCTCCCACCCTCCTTCCATCTCCAAAGACACTCCTCTGCAGAGGAAGCTCTCACGTGCATTCTTTTTCCATCGAGGTCCAGACAGACACCACACTAGGTATTGCAACAGAGGGGATTTGATACAGGAAGTCTGTTACAGATGTTAGAAGACGAAAAAAGCAAAACAGGACACTAGGATACAGAGATAGGTAGGAAGCAGCTTCCACTCTTGGGGAAGAGTTGGAGTCACCAGACCTGGAAGTTGACTGAGGGCCACATAGGGCTGGAACCCAAGTCTCAGGGTAGGGCCCAGCTGAGCCACTGCTGGTGGAATGCAGAGAACCCCGCAGCCCCGTCCCCACAAGTACAAACGCCCCCCATGTCCCCTGCCTCTTGTTTGTGGAAAAGCTCATCTCCCAGGCTTCCCTGAGTCACAAAAGCGTAGGCTCCAGTAGTTAATGATTAGGACAACAGAGTCACAGACTCAGTATTTGATGGGTATTCCTGAGCTGTTTTACAGATACTGTAACAGCCACCAGAGGGCACGACACAAGCTGCTCCATCCTGAGCAGCACTGAATCTGTGGCTAGCACAGTTCCAAGAACTGGCCTCAAGAGAATGGGATTAATATTATTGCTCATAATAATCTGTACCTTTGTGGCATCAAAATAATTATAGCTTGCTCTACCCATACATGTAAACGGGCAACTAGAATTGTCAGCAAAGAGATGCTACATACCCATGTTGACATCTTCCACTCAGAGAAGGCGCCCAATGTCAGCATGAAGCAGTTACAGAAGATGGACATTCGCCCCTAATTCCACAGAAATGGGATGATGTTTAACAGTGGGGAACTGAAAGCAGCTCTTTTGCCCCTTTCCTGTTTACTCATTTCTGTCCCTCTTTAACCTTAAAAACCGAATTATAGGAATGAGGTCACTAACCAATAGAAACTACACCCTGACTTATGCTCTCCTGAATGCACACCATGATTTGCCTGACCTGTTGATTCTTTTCCTAGATAAAAAGAATGAAGAATGAAGTAGTTAAAGAATGACTAGCTCTCTACCCACAGTAGCCCCCTTAGCAATCCTGCTGGCAGATCACTCGGACAAGATGCCATCTGAAGAGAGAGTCGGCCAGTCTGCACGCAATGGAGATGCAGAACCCAACCTCCTGCCTTGATGATTCCCTGAGATTCTTCCCCCTTTTCTCCTGTAAAAACTGTCATGGCTGAGCGGAATCTTCAGAGCTGGTCTCAGGACACGAGTCCACCTTCTCCCCAGATTGCCGGCTTTTCTGATTAAAGCACCTTTCCCCTCTACTGACACTTGCCTCTCCAATGACTGGCTTTTGAGCAGTGAGCAGCTGAACCTGAGTTCGGTAACACTGGTACCTCAGGAGGTGGGAGGAGAGGCCTCTTGGATCTGGGGCTCTGACTCCCTGGGACCACTGCTACTCAGATGGATTGCAGTGAGGTCCCGGGACCATGGAGAGAGGCTGAAGACAGCAACCAGCCACTGCTGCCTGGTAAAGAGCCATTGATAGGCTGACACCCAGAAGCAGCAAACAAAAGGGAAGAAGGAAAACCCCTCTCCCTTCCGCTGCCCAGTCTCCCTCTTGGGTGCATCAGTAGGAAGCCAGCTGACCAGCACAAAGGATGGTCTCCAGAGTCTTGGCCCCTGTGTCACAAAACAGAGTAGAGAAGGGAAGGTCTGGAGAGGGATGGGGGCTGGGTGGGCAGTGTCTTCAAGCACAGCATCAGATGAACCTTTGGGTCAAGAGAGCAGGGATGATTGCATTGGCAGAAACAAGGTTCAAAGCTTTTGTTTCTGCAGCTGCTTTTTTTTTTTTTTACTTTTTTTTGGCTGCACCCTACAGCATGTGGGCTCTTAGTGCCCTGACCAGAGATTGAACCCGTGCCCCCTGCATTGGAAGCGTGGAGTCTTAACCACTAGACCACCAGGGAAGTCCCTGTGGCTGCTTTTCTGATGGTCAAATGAATTTGGGAAAACCAATGCCATTAGCACATTGAAGGATCTGAGAAGTCCTACAGTAAAGGATCCTGCTTTACTTTGTTAATTATTTCTCAAATTTATTTAGTATGAATTCCTTATTTTTTCAGATATAATATTCCTTAGAGCACGCGAACTGTGTTGTAAATGCCATTCTAAAAAATGCACTACACCTCAGCGCAAACTGTTTTATCTGTTAGCTTCTGGAGCTGGAAAAAAATAACATATAGAAGTGAAATAGGAAGAAAAACAGAATTCTATCTGCAAAGTACTGAGTCTAACTATTTCACTTTCATGGTTCCTCTTATCTGTAAAGGGGACATCCCCCCTGCCCTTCACCATACTGTGAGGAAAAGAATTCCTTACTCAACCTCCAGAAGAATCACTAACCATGAGCCATAACAAAGACCACCAGCCTCAACATAATCTGAGAGAAACGGGGAAGTGTTCCATGGAACTGCACAGTGCATCACAGAGAGACCTGGGTGCCCACTGCCCTTAAACACACAGAGTAGCTTGACAATTACCCCATGGGGCGAAGGGCAGCTCCACTTTTGTTCAAGGAGGTAGAAGGCAACTCCACTCTCTACCTTTCCATCACTTTTAGGACTCTGATTATTTCAACCTCCTCCATCCCTGCCTCAGGCTGGAAGAGGCATCTGATTTAACACCCGACACAGGCTGACCCGGAAACAGAGGGTGCAGGGCAGCAAAACTCTTCAGGGCAGATGCAGACATCGGGGTTGAGAGGCTGTCTGCAAAGGCAGATGCTGAGAGAAAAGGAGCAACCAGGACAGAGAGAGGGGGAGAACACAGGGAAGACGGAGAGGGGAGGGAGGGGAAGAGGGTGGAGGGAAGGAAGAAAAAACAGCTGCTTGATGATTTTCTAGACCCCCTGGAAACTGGCTCTGAATTATCCCTGTTCAACTAGAATGTTTCCAACTCATAGCCATATCCCACACACACATCAAGTTATGCTAATCTGGCTTTTACTTTTGAGCTGGATTTCATTCATGAAGACAGCTCTTTCCTCTCTGGAAATCTGGAAATTTCTTACGCAAAAGCAGTTTGAATTGATTTTATTTATTTAACTGTATCCTATTTATTCCATTCTGTACCCTAAAAATAGGTACCAAAAATTCCAAACACTTAAATGTGGATGCAAGTAACTATCACATGACTTCAGCCTATGTCTTTTTTTTTTTTTTGCGGTACGTGGGCCTCTCACTGCCGTGGTCTCTCCCGCTGCAGAGCACAGGCTCAGCGGCCACGGCTCACGGGCCCAGCCGCTCTGTGGCACATGGGATCTTCCCAGACCAGGGCAC
Organism: Neophocaena asiaeorientalis asiaeorientalis; assembly: GCF_003031525.2. Taxonomy (NCBI): domain Eukaryota; kingdom Metazoa; phylum Chordata; class Mammalia; order Artiodactyla; family Phocoenidae; genus Neophocaena; species Neophocaena asiaeorientalis. The sequence goes on from NW_020173697.1 coordinate 1,051,733, forward strand.
AAACCTGTGTCCCCTGCATCGGCAGGCAGACTCTCAGCCACTGCGCCACCAGGGAAGCCCCAGCCTATTTCTTTTCATCATGACTTGCTATCTACAGACCTGACGTGGCACTAGATTCATATTAAAACGTTCTGGCCCGATTCTAGTTCTGAGAAACATTTCTGTCCCATTCATCTGGAAGCTGATCAGCTGAGACAGAGTCTCTGGTAGCTTTGTGTCCAGCACCCACATAACAAAGGACATAAGTTCCTGGGGCAGAGACAGGAGAAACCAAGCCCAGTTAAATATGTATAGTTCCAGGGATTAGAATCTCCTATTAACACCCTAGCAGACACAGTCTCTTTCTGAAATTAGATTTCTTTGAGCAGATCCGGCCTTACTTCACAGTCAAAACAACACTTCTCAATATCCCCCAAGCTAGTTCCCAACCACAGCCTCCTGTGAAGGTGACCTATGAAGGTTGCTTCTACTTGTATGCTTTTGACTGAACGAACAGCACCTTGTCCACCTCCTAAATTCGCTGGCTTTTGTCTTGCTTCTTGTTCGCTTGATTCTCACTCTTTCTACCCTTTTGGAATTAATCAGTTTGCTTTCCAAACTTGACTTCAGCTGGAATACAGATTTAAATTTCCCTTTGCTCAGAGGCCCATGACTGAAGGCCAGCAGTGGCTCCCGTTCCCAAGTTTAGTTCTGCTTACTGAACCCTAGCATGTGCAGGGTTCACTCTGAAAATAACAGAGTGCCCTCCTGCCCATAAGTGGAACTCTGGCCCTGAGTTACTTCATAAGTAAAATGACCTATGGGAGAGCCTACAAGTTAACCCCTATGTAGGCTTGAAAAACTACTCCTTGTAAATATTTCAGCATTTGCTTTTTCTCTTTAACAATTTAAAATGTACTTAAAATATTTTTCCTGAAGTTCTTAAGGTCTAATCATACAGGTTGTTATTACTGATGATTCTGGATTGTTTCTTTCATGTATTTTGTAATTTAGAATTGCAAGTTCATTTTGGTAAGACTGTCTATAGGAATTCTGTGTAGGGCTGAAAATACACCTTTCTAGAGAAAGCTTTTAATAACTTTTATTGAAGACTCCAGGATTGTTACCGGCCTGAGACTGCATTTCAAACTATTTTGTTAGGGAATCTAGGCCCTCCAGACAGTCCAAATTCAAACCTTAAACCAGAGGGAGGGCAACCTGAAGCTGACCTTGCACAAATCTTCTTTTCACTTTGCCGAAGAAGGTATTTTCAGTGTAAGTCTATATAGGATCAGAAGTGGTTATCAAGCAAGTTCATATTCAGAAGTGACTATATACACAAAGGAATCTTGACAAAAAATAAGAAGGAAATGTTCAAAGTATAAATACATGAAAAACAACACAGGACTTTCACTGCTAGCAATAGTGCTGATTAGATAACCTGAAAACCCTCTTACTACAGATCACTGAGATGTACTGGACAAAAATATAACAAGTATGCTTTTACGTGCTAATAGTAAAGTAAGGGAAATACTCCAGAACTGATATTTTGACTGTTCTGGGTTTAACCATGGGTTTGAGTTTTACTGTCTATGAAAGTACAGGAGGCAAATTTTGGGGTCCACGAGGGGCAGAAATTTGGACCTAACACCCTCAAATAAAGAACCCTTGAATTACTATACATCTGTGAAAGGGGAGAACTGAAAACATTTATCCCCTCCCAAAGTGAGACTTAAAGGAAACTCTTCTGTTTAGCCTGACCTATGGGGGAAAGGAGATGGGAAGTAAAACCCTGAGAATCTGCAAACACATCAGAGCCCCAGGCTGCATTACCCTATGCAAATCTCATATGCTGGATAGAATATTCATAAGGCAATACGATTTTCAAATACTACTAAAATGCAATTTCTATCATAATTTTATAGATCTTCTTAGGAGTGGTATTACTTAGCCCCTCTTGGGCATCTGTTTTACTGATTACCAATACAGACAGTATTTGGATCCAGCCTAAATCCTTTCTTCTGCAAAGCAAACATATTTCCTCTTGTTCTATTCTTTTTCTTTTTTAAAATATTTATTTATTTATTTTTGGCTGTGTTGGGTCTTCGTTGCTGCACGCGGGCTTTCTCTAGTTGTGGTGAGCAGGGGCTACTCTTCGTTGCGGTGCGTGGGTTTCTCATTGCAATGGCTTCTCTTGTTGTGGAGCACACGCTCTCAGGTGCACGGGCTTCAGTAGTTGTGGCACGTGGGCTCAGTAGTTGTGGCTCGCAGGGTCTAGAGTGCAGGCTCAGCAGTTGTGGCGCACGGGCTTAGCTGCTCCGCAGCATGTGGGATCTTCCCGGCCCAGGGCTTGAACCCATGTCCCCTGAATTGGCAGGCGGATTCTTAACCACTGTGCCACCAGGGAAGCCCTGTCTTGTTCTATTCTTAATGGAGGCCAGACTCCTTAAATAATCACCCTTCTTCACGGTACTGAAGACCCAATCTCCCTGCCACACATTCCACTCCGTTGTCTTAGTAACCCAGCCGCACAGAGGGTATCCTGGAGGGAAATGTCCAAGATCAAACGGGGTGTCTCTCTTCACGAACTAACAAATGCAATTTTCTCCTTTCTAGTTTTATTAGCAGTGAGAATCTCTGTTCAAATAATACATTGAAATGAAAGGTGCCACAGAAAATGCACCACTTTTAAATCCCACAGAGGCTTGAAACTGTTGCTTTAGTAAACATTTTCCAAGTAATGCTGTTTGTAGAATAATTACAGTCTGACTTTTTCTGTCATCAGAATCGAGTGACTGGTTCTCTGATGACTTTTTTTTTGCTCTAAAAAACACAATGATTCTGTTTCTGGCAGATTGTATTTTTCAAGGGTAAACTTTGATTCTGTCTCTCACTGACTCTGTTTTCAAAGTGAAGTAAAATGGAGTGTTAATTCAACATGTGTCAGTCTGGACAGTTAAATCCTATCACCTCTATTCACCATCTATCTTATGTCCCTGCTCTTTCTCTCCACTCTACCCCAAACACATACAGAAACATAAAGTCCTTTATTCTCAACATTTGATTCTTTATTTTTTTTTTCCCCTGCGGTATGTGGGCCTCTCACTGCTGCGGCCTCTCCCGTTGCGGAGCATGGGCTCCAGACACACAGGCTCAATGGCCATGGCTCACGGGCCCAGCCACTCCGCAGCATGTGGGATCTTCCCGGACCGGGGCACGAACCCGTGTCCCCTGCATCGGCAGGTGGAGTCCCAACCACTGTGCCACCAGGGAAGCCCTGATTCTTTTTTTAAAATAAATTTATTTATTTTTGGCCGCGTTGGGTCTTCATTGCTGCGTGCGGGCTTTCTCTAGTTGTGGCGAGCAGGGGCTACTCTTTGTTGCGGTGCACGGGCTTCTCACTGCGGAGGCTTCTCTTGTTGCAGAGCATGGGCTCTATGTGCGTGGGCTCAGTAGTTGTGGTTTGCAGGCTCTAGAGCACAGGCTCAGTAGTTGTGGCTCCCAAGCTTAGTTGCTCCGCAGCATGTGGGATCTTCCCGGACCAGGGCTCGAACCTGTGTCTCCTGCATTGGCAGGCGGATTCTTAACCACTGCACTACCAGGGAAGTCCTCAATATTTGATTCTTATGTCTAACATTTTCCAGATACTTACACATTTTCCCCACCTAGACCTTCTATATATGTGTCCGTTAATCCCAGAGAGTAACTGTGTATTCATAAGATCATTACAAAACAACAGAACACAAAACTGTTAATAATAACTATAAAAGCTGCTATTTCTTAAGTATTATAATCCAGAGTTTCTGTTAGGTGCCTCATGTAAGTTACCATATTCCATTCTTTTGGTAACCTGTTATGAGTCGAATTTTGCTCCCCCAAAAAGATACACTGGAGCCCAGACACACAGTACCTCAAAGTGGGACCTTATTTGGAGATAAAGTCTTTACAAAAGTAATTAGGTCAAGGTGATGTATCAGGGAAGACCCTCATCGACGATGACTGATATCCTTATTAAAAAAAAAGGGAAATTTGGACACAGAGACACACACAGGAAGAATGCCACGTGAATATAAAGACAGCTGTCTACTATCTGAGGACAGAGACCTGGAGCAAACCCTTCCCTCACAGCCTCAGGAGGAATCAGCCCTGCGAACACCTTGATTCCAAACTTCCAGCCTCCAGACTGTGAGACAACTCGTTTCTGTTGTTTAAGACACCCAGTTTGTGGTACTTTGTTACAGCAGCCCTAGAAAACTAATGAACAACCTTACAATTTAAGTCTTATTCTCTTTTTACTATAAAGGAGGACACTGTATCATAGGAGGATTAAAGCCCTTACCCAGAGTCCTACAGGCAGTAGTGGTAGGGCTGTCAGGCAACACAGATCTGTTTTAATCCAAAGCCTGCGTGCTTGTTGCTATGACATGCTGCCTCCAAACCTACGTTTGCACATGGGCTTCCTGGACACACCTAGAATTGTACAATCAAGGAATTTTTACATTGTTTATTCCAAGGAGAGCTTTTTGAAGACTCACTTCCCCATGTTTTGGGAGTGAGTTATCACAGAAAGCTCGACAGTGAGGTAGAGCCAGTGACCTGGTTTGGGAGAAGCAAGGATATATAAACAATACATCATTTTCAAATATAAGTACCTCTCATGCAATATTTGGGACATGCTTACACTAAATTTTTTCCCATTGTTTATCTGAAATTCAAGTTTCAGTGGCATTTCTGTAATTCTATTTGCTAAGTCTGGCAATTAAAAGTTCTTCCCCAGGAGAACTTTTGGTTTGGGGTCTCAGCCCCTGATGGCATGAGAGTGATGGCATAGAAGTGGCAGCAGAGGTGTCAATACCTAGGCCTGCTCTACGTGTAAAGTTCTTGAATTGTCTGGGAAATGCTTGAGAATGCTCAATAAACACTGCCTATTATTATTCTAGCCATTGGGAAACACCCTCTTAGGTCCCAGGAGAAGATGCAGGGGTGGGGAGGGGAAGGCAGAAGGCAACAAGAGAAGAGATATTCTTATTATTCCACGGGTGGATTGGCACTGGAGGGCTTACAGAGTAAGATAAAAGATTGGTGAGAGGTTTTTCCGGGAAGATGGCGTAAGAGTAAGATGCGGAGATCACCTTCCTCCTCACAGATACACCAGAAATACATCTACACGTGGAACAACTCCTACAGAACACCTACTGAACGCTGGCAGAAGACCTCAGACCTCCCAAAAGGCAAGAAATCCCCCATGTACCTGGGTAGGGCAAAAGAAAAAAGAATAAACAGAGACAAAAGGATAGGGACGGGACTTGCATCAGTGGGAGGGAGCTATGAAGGAGGAAAGGTTTCCACACACTAGGAAGCCCCTTCGCGGGCGGAGACTGCGGGTGGCAGAGGGGGAAAGCTTCAGAGCCACGGAGGAGAGCACAGCAACAGGGGTGCAGGGGGCAAAGCGGAGAGATTCCCGCACAGAGGATCAGGGCCGACCGGCACTCACCAGTCCGAGAGGCTTGTCTGCTCACCCGCCGGGGTGGGTGGGGCTGGGAGTTGAGGCTCGGGCTTCGGTTGGAGCACTGGGAGAGGACTGGGGTTGGTAGCATTAACACAGCCTGAAGGGGTTAGTGTGCCACAGCTAGCCGGGAGGGAGTCCGGGGAAAAGTCTGGACCTGCCAAAGAGGCAAGAGACTTTTTCTTCCCTCTTTGTTTCCTGGTGCGTGAGGAGAGGGGATTAACAGCTCCGTTTCAAGGAGCTCCAGAGACGGGTGCGAGCCGCGACTAAAAGCACAGACCCCAGAGACGGGCATGAGACGCTAAGGCTGCTGCTGCCGCCACCAAGAAGCCTGTGTGTGAGCACAGGTCACTCTCCACACCCCCCTTCCGGGGAGCCTGTGCAGCCCGCCACTGCCAGGGTCCCAGGATCCAGGGACAACTCCCCCGGGAGAACGCAAAGGAGGTGGACTTTGAGAGCAATATTTATACTGTATAGCTTTGCTTCCACTATTTGTCCTAGGGTTCTATCCATCCATTTTGTTTTGTTTTGTTTTTTTAATGTTTCTTTATAATTATTTTTTTATTTTAATAACTTTATTATATTTTCTTACTTTATTTTACTTTATCTTCCTTCTTTCTTTGCTTCCTTCCCTCCTTCCTTCCTTCCTCCTTCCTTCCTTCCTTCCCCTTTCTTTCTTGCTTGCTTGCTTGCTTTCTTCTAATTGTTTTCTTTCTACTTTTTCTCCCTTTTATTCTGAGCCGAGTGGATGAAAGGCTCTTGGTGCTGCAGCCAGGAGTCAGTGCTGTG
>NW_020173697.1:1058107-1072419 GCF_003031525.2 Neophocaena asiaeorientalis asiaeorientalis
GATAGCTAGTGGGAAGCAGCCGCATAGCACAGGGAGATTAGCTCGGTGCTTTGTGACCGCCTGGAGGGGTGGGATAGGGAGGGTGGGAGGGAGGGAGACGCAAGTGGGAAGAGATATGGGAATATATGTATATATATAACTGATTCATTTTGTTGTAAAGCAGAAACTAATACACCATTGTAAAGCAATTATACTCCAATAAAGATGTTTAATAAAAAAAAGAAAGATTGGTGAGACATGTTGGTTTAAGGAATGAATGCCGCAGATCTAGCCTTTTTTGCGCATCTCATCGGTCTTGGGCCAATGGAATGAAAGAGCACAGAGAGCTAAGAACACAAAGGACTAAGGCCTGGAGACACAGTGGCCACCATACTTACTCCTTAGGGGAAGTAGGAGAGATTCAGTAGATGTGTGAGGGACACAGAAATGGATGTCTTTTAAACTAAGTGGAGTGAAGTAGTATGACTGCATTGGAAAACTACTGGGAAGCCAGCTACCAATTAAAACAACCAGAAAATTCCTTGCTGCTGAATGAAACTCAAGAAAAACATACTGTGATCTTTTTGAACAGCTTATGCCTTCTGAGTTTCTGGCTAAACCCTCCTAATGAGTAATGAGAAATGTTTTGGAAAATGGAAAGAATGCCCCAGGACCAAAAAAGTTAAGTCAAAGTGGTGGTCATGAAATTGGCAACTCACTGATAACTGCTTTTTCTTTTTCTTTAAAATATACTTCTACTTCTGGGTTTACTCATTGTTACAGAACCATGCAAGTATTTCAAGAGCAGCAAATTTTTGTCAGTTCAGGAGTCATAAAGTATATATGTAATTTTCTTTCTGATGACTGGCACAGGAATGTGGAAAATGGGCAGAAACAGATGATGACTGACAATTTCTACAGCAGCTTGTCTGCTTTGTGCAATCAAAGTGAGGAGCTGCACACATTTCTTAGGCTCAGTGTGTATAGAAAATGACCTTGGGTATGATGGTCCAGAAGCCTGGTTTCATACCAGCTGCTCTTTAGGGCGCTCTGTGTCCATCGTGTACATCCTGATCGCCTGACATATCCCAAGTTTACGTTACTTAAGGAGGCGACTGTGGGTTAGTAGAAGAAGCAGCTAAGAATATTTGTCATTTTTCAGAGACATGTTGACACAAAATGGAGATACCTATTTGTAGTAGAGTGAAGTGTTACCCTGTAAACTCTTTATATCACTGTTTTGCCTTCCTGAGAAAAAGATACAATTTTTATCTTGTTAAGAAATGAGACATACAACCAAATAGCTAAATGATTACAATATGAAACACCACCAAGCACAGCTAAATAAGCCGTTCATGGTGTCCTCCGATTCCTAAAGTTTTGGTGATCTGCTCAATTTACCCTAAAGCCTCCCCTAATTTGAACTAATTGTGTGTGAAGTCCCCATCAGCGTGATTGTAGCCACAGCAAAATATTATAAAGAAAATATTACCAAAAGAGAAATAAAGAGAATTACACTATGTGAAACCATTTATTCACATTAAAAGGGAAAACGAATATAAGGTTTTCTTAATAATTTGAATTAAATTTCATATAATTTCCCCAGATGGCCTAAAATTTAACTTTTTCAGCAACATTTTTTTCATCAACTATACAAGTTAATGTGCTAAATTGATCAGGAAACTGAAACGGTTAAGCAACTCTTCTTGAGAACTTTATTTCATTTCAATTAAAAAAGTATGCATGGGTTCAACTGAATTACCAATCTCCAAGAAAATGATGATTTGGACATCTAGACCATATAGGAACTTAGATTTGCAAATTCTGGATCAAGTCTTATCTTTGTATTACATCTTCATAGGACTTTTACCAGGCAACAATGTTGAGTAAATCAAGTTTGTGACTATCAAGTATATTATTAAAAATAGTTAAAATTAATGAAATCAATTTTAAAGTACACAATTAGTACTTTAATAACTCAGATGATATTTTCTTTCCAACCAACCTAATGTCATGAGGTTCATGGTAGTTTCCCCTTAATTTTTTCTGAAGTAAACCATGATCACTCAGGGCTTCTTGAAGGTAGCTAAAACCAACACCGGCACAAAGGTGAAATGTGATCCTTTGAGCCTGCTCTTTATAAAACAGGATAAATTCTGACCCTACACAGAAAATCTGGACTTCAGATAATCTCTGACAGGTAATTTTTAATTGATTGTACAGAGTTGTAATTGTGATAAGTGGATTTAACTTTCAAAATAGAAAATGAAAAGCCAAGATATTGATAATGATCTGTGTCATATACGGTGATATTTATGATGAAACCTTATCAATTCGAGCCATTAGGTAAAGCAAAATGTCAATTTTCTTGTCACTTTTCCAATAGTTTTCAACATCAGATACTTTGAACCATAATACAGAACCCTCCTATATAGAAGTCAACTGTTTAACAATTTAGAATTGCTGTTTTCCTCCCTTATCCCTACGACAATTCTCCTTCCTTTTGACCTTTTAATTTCTAAAGATGTGTCCTTTGATGGTGATAAATGGAATGGGATGAAATTCAAATTAACACTTATGGCAACTCTGGCAAAAGTATGGATGGGGAGGGGTGGGAAGTGATTCGATACAATTAGCACCAAGTATATGTCCGTGAACACAGATTTCTCTCAATGAATCCTTAATTAATTAATTAATGAGGGACTCAATCAATTTCTGCCTTCTGGCCATTATCACATGTAATCAGAACTTGACTGTAACTATAAAACCATGTGAAACTGCCAGTAACCGCAAATTATATTTTAAAAAATAAATGGGAGCGTAAATGCCCACTCTAAACGCACATGTGCTTTATTTTTCCAGTCTCACAAAGTATTTGAAAACCACAGCTGCTGATAATGCTTTAGATTTGCCAGATCCTGTAACAGTGCACTTGTTTTGCCTTGAACATGGCATTTGTACCGCATTAAAGTTTGGCAAGCTTAATCTTTGCTAACCACGGGCAAATGGGAACACGCTACAAAATGTAAAAATACTTTTCAGCCAAAGCCATTATCAAGTATATGTTTGTTTGGATTTGACTAAGAACCTCTAATTTGTTCACGCACACTTGGCATCTCTACATTCTGTGTACCGATTATGCTTGCGATGAATATATCACATGCCTAACTCGAAGAAAGCTCTAAGCAAGGGAGAGGAGGAAAAGAGAGGGGAGAGGAAAAAAGCCCTATTTCACTTCTGTTGGAGTGAGGATGCACCTTCGTAAACTCTTGGGGGGAACTCTTCCTGTGGCTCCGTGTCCCCCTGCCCCGTCTGATGCCCCACACTAGAAGTATTCTCGAGTAGTTGGCGAATTCTCTTTCATATCATCACATAGGAGAATCTACCCTTGCATTTATCTGGCTACAAGCCTCATAATAGAATAAAACTATGTTATCTGGCTGTTTACCAACACAGAGCTCAAGAAAACCATCAACTCTGATATTCAAACATAATGAAGTTCTTCAGTCTGGCAATCCACCCCAATCATAGAGGCCGAAGAGGTATAGGTGGTACATGCTATTGGCATTACTGTCCTGTTTTGTTCATCCACTGATGGAGACAAAGCCAGAGCAACATGTGCTGCAGGACAGAGTTTGTGACTTAGTCCCAGGCCCTCCCCAAGGGCCATCACAAAATACTTTCATTAAACTCCCACTATTGGCTACCTTTCCCATTGATTCACCACAAAACCTTTCAAATAGGGCATCTCACATTTGTCTCATGACATGTGTCAAGTAGAATCAGTAGAAGTTACGTGATTACAATTTTCATCGCATAGACTCTAAAGGAAAGGTCAGCTTCACAGCAGGACCAAAATTAACGCCCGTTCCCCAAAGCTCACCATCCACGCCTACCTTTCAGTGTCTCGTGACAGAAACCACCTTCTAGGCATCCTTTTTCAGTGCCCAGTAAGTGGACACGTGATATGAATAAACACCAAACACAAATGTACCCACATTCTGCGTTTCAATTGGATTTAGCTCTACAGAGGAAATAAAACAAATCGACCCCCTGGAACAACCCCCCCAAAGAAACAGACCCTTTTCCTAACGGTCATCGACTCCCTCACTCATCTATTCAGTAATTTTTGAGCCTTCACTAAGTGCTAGGTGCTATCTTTGACACTGTTCACTTCAGGCACAGTGAATGAGATGACCTGTAAAAGTATTTAGCTCAGTGCCTGGTGTGTGAGAGGCAAGCAACAAAATTAGACCTCCTTCCTTCTTAAATTTTTATCCTTGAACTCATCAATCATATGCAACCTGAAGAAAATGATTTGCTTCCAATCCAGTCTCATCATCCCTTTAAATCTACCCCCCGCGCAGTTACACACTGTGAAGTTTAGCATGAGCTATTGAACCAGGGAGAATAAACCACCTGCAGGCAGAATCACGGCTTGTGATTCCATTTTTTGTTGTAATAGAGGAGAGGAAAAGGTCAGTGAAGTGTTCCAGTATTACTAGGCTGTATCTGTAAACACACATACACAGACACTTTTGGAAGGTTCCATTGTTAATCTAGGCAAATAGCTTTGCAGTTGCCAATAAGCATTTACTATCCTCTCTGATTGTTTGAATTTAACTTTTATTTACAAGCAACTTATATAAATAGACACAACCTTAAAGCCGACACTTTCTGCGCCATCTTGCATCCTATTTGCCATTTTTTTTTTTTCTTGGCTCCCAAGACCAGGTCATAGATGGAGGAGAAACCAATCTGAGACATCATCAATTTTTCACTTTCAGCAGTTTTTATGCCAAATATATGCCAAATGCCACCATCAGATTGATCATTGCCACGTGGCAACCCACACTAATCCCCAAGGCATCCACAGTGGACAGACCCTGACATAAAACACACATAAAAGTAGTTGCAGGTCCGAGATACTTAAAGAACTCATCTATGACCTCTACTGGCCAAGCTAGTAAAACACAACAGCTACCATGATTTTGGAAGTGTCCTCCTATTTTCATTCATTCATTTAACAGATACTTTTTAGCACCTACTACGTGCCAGGCACTGTTTAAGGAAGGACAATGACAATAAACAAAACAGACCAAAAAAACCCCTTCCCTCATAACATTCAGCTGGGCAGCATTTAAACTGTATGCATTATAAATAAGTTAACTGTATTTTGGAAGGTAATAACGGCTTTTAAAAAGTAAATCAAAGTAAAGGGAATCAAAAGCACTTAGGAAGTGGAGCTGGAGAAGCAGGTTTCAGAATTAAATTGGACCGTCAAGAGAAGTGTCAGTGCAAGGGTAGAATTAAGCAAAGATTCCAAGGAGGCGAGAACCTTAGCAACTTAAGACCTAACACATAGGTTCTTAAATTCGTTAAATTAGACATCACCCTGGGAGCAGGGTTCTTTTTCACAGTTTCCAGAGAGATTTTGGAGTCAGTCAGACTTGTGTTCAATCCTGTATGGATCAGCTTTGCTGCAGCAACAAACAACCCCAAATTCTCATTGGTTTAAAGCAGGGGTCCCCAACCCCGGGACCACCGACAGGTACTGGTCGGCGGCCTGTTAGGAACCGGGCGCACAGGAGGTGAGCGGCAAGAGAGCGAGCGAAGCTCGCATTGCCACCTGAGCTCCGCCTCCTGACAGATCAGCAGCATTAGATTCTCACAGGAGCGCGAACCCTACTGTGAGCTGCGCATGCGGAGGATCTAGGTTGCGCCCTCCTTATGAGACTTTAATGCCCGATGATCTGAGGGGGAGCTAAGACAGTGATGCTAGCACTGGGGAGCGGCTGCAAATACAGATTATCATTAGCAGAGAGGTGTGACCGCGCAGAGACCATAGTAAGTCAATTGCTTGCACACTCACATCAAAACCCTATCAGTTAAAACAAAACAAAACAAAACAAAACCCTATCAGTGAGTGGCAAGTGAAAACAAGCTCAGGGCTCCCACTGATTCTGCATTATGGTGAGATGTATAATTATTTCATTATATAGTACAACGTAATAATAATACAAATAAGTGCACAATCAAGGTAATGGGCTTGAATCATCCTGAAACCAACCCCCGCCCTGGGTCTATGGAAACATTTTCTTCCACGAAACTGGTCCCTGGTGCCAAAAAAGCTGGGGGACACTGGCTTAGAGGACAAATATTTATTTTTTGCTCATGTTTCACATGGGCTGCAGGCTAACTGTGGGTCAGTTGTGACTGACAGGCTTGGCCCTGCTCCACATGTGTCCTATTCCAGGGGCAGGGCTGGAGGGACGGCTACCCTCTCAGTTATGTTGTCCCCACAGAGGAGGTCAGGGCTGAAGTGCATCTAATCGCAGCACGGAACTTAAAACTTTTGCTCTCATGGGGTACCGATCAAGTTCATTCACGTTCCATTGACCAAAGAAAGTCGAAGTGGCCGAGCCCAAAGTCAGTGAGGGCAGGAGAGTGAGTGTATATGTGGCCCAGACACAGAAGTATGGCAAGGGCAAGGAGGGAGTGAATAATTGTGAACAAATAATACAACGTAATTGTAATGAGTCACTCAATCTCTCTGAACCTTACCTTGTCCATCGGTGAAACAGGAATAAGAACAGGCTACCTGTGAAGAATAAATGAGATATTATAAATGTACTCAGTACAGTAACTGACTTATAATAAGGGATCAATAAAAGTTAATATCCTTTTGTTGCCTTCCTCCAAAGGTGGCATCATCACTCTGGCCCAATTCCTTTCGAGGCTTAAGAAGGTATGGGGGCTGAGGCAGGACGGTGTCGGGGGGATGTGTTGGAAAATTGAGAAGCCTGGGACTGAAATGCGGATTCAGTTCTTGCTCTAAATCCTGGATAAATTACTGATCTATAAAACAAGGCATCTGTCTAAATGATCTCTAAGGTTCCTTTCTGGTGCTAAAGATCCTCAGTTTGGGATAAAACATTTATAGTGGGTTCTTCCTTTTTCTCTAGAGCCACTAGTGCTTAGTCCTAACACCAGGTGGCGCTAGAAAACAACTTAATGGAAAAGGACAAAGGCTTTTCTGGGGTGAAGGGGGGAGAGTCTAGAAAGTTACTATTTTCTTCTTATAGACTGTTATAAAGCAGAACTCCTGCATCTGGTAGTTGCTCAGAAAGCACCACTTTGAGGAAACAGCACCCAGAAACAAAATGCTCACTCTAGTCCTAGGACCTCAGGCTTTGGGAAAGGACCCCAGGAGATTGGGGACTGCCCCAGAGAGTTTCTAGGCTTTGATTTTGGAATAGGGGAGCTTCTCTGTTTTTGAGCAGAAGCATGAGGTAATTGGAGCTGTGCTCTAGGATGATACATCTAGTTGCCATATGATGGGAGTGTCTGGCACAGGGGAGAATTGTTTGGGAGACTCTTATGACAGAAAAGAATCCACGTACACGGGTCTGAAATAAAAGAGTGGGGACTTCCCTGGTGGTCCAGTGGTTAGGACTCCGCACTCCCAATGCAGGGGGCACGGGTTCAATCCCTGGTCAGGGAACTAAGATCCCACATGCCACATGGCGTGGCCAAAGGAAAGAAAAAGAAATAGAAGAGTGGGAGTGAGCATAGCAATGGGTGAGATGTTACAGCAACAGAATCTCTAGAACTTGGTAACTATTTAAATAAAGAGGCTTCAAGTAGGATAAGTCATTATGAAAGACGACTCCTGGATAAGTAGGAAAATGTTGGGGCCACTGACAGAAAACACATGACTTTGGGTGGCAGCATTACTGTTACTCCTGCACTTCACGTGTACACCTAGAAGGAACCATAAAGGCTTCTCCCTCATAGGTACTGAGGAATCCCTGGTACACGAGCTTTCGTCCTAAAAGGGCCAGACTTGGCCTTTTCTCAAGAAATGTTTTCTTGGGCTTCCCTGGTGGTGCAGTGGTTGAGAGTCCGTCTGCCGATGCAGGGGACACAGGTTCGTGCCCTGGTCCGGGAAGATCCCACATGCCGTGGAGCAGCTAGGCCCGTGAGCTATGGCCGCTGAGCCTGTGCGTCCGTAGCCTGTGCTCCGCAACGGGAGAGGCCACAACAGTGAGAGGCCCGCGTACCGCAAAAAAAAAAAAAAAAAAAAAAAAGGTTTTCTTACACATGATTTTATTTTACTTACAAAATCCAGAGGCATTTCTCTGTTGATAATGGGGACAGGGGATGTATAGGAAATCTCTGTACCTTTCACTCAGTTTTGCTGTGAGCCTAAAACTGCTCTTAAAAAAAAAAAAAGGAAATCTGTTTTTTAAACTCTTGGCAGGTTCTGGGAAGATGGTGCAGTAGGAAGCACTAAGAATCTGTCTCCCCCACTCCCAGACAAAAATTGCACTGGCAGAAATCTGCCTAATGTAACTATTATGGAACTCTGGACAGCTTACTGAAGGCTTGCAATGTCCAGGGGAAGACTTGGACTGTTCATTTTGGCCAGTTTCAGCTCTCAGCACAGCAGCAGCTACCCATCCCCAACCCCATGGCAGGCAGCTGTGCATGGTTCCTGGAGCAGCTCTGCACAGCTTGCAGGAGCCTGGGTGGGCAAAAAGGACATCAGTGATCTGTGCTCTGGTCACTGGTGACTGCTTCTGATCACAGAGGGGCAGACAAAGAGGCAGTGCCCAGTGTTGTAGCCCCTCCCCCACCAATAGAAGTCCCTCCTCATCTGGCTGAAGTGACAGCCAGGAGATTTAAGGGACAGTGCCCTTTTTTAACCCCCTTTATTTTTCTTTTTCCCCTTTTGGTAGTCAGATATTAAAGACTAGACTATTAAAAGATGACTACATATATGGGGAAAATTAGAAAGTGACTGGGCATGCCCAAGGAAAGTCTCAGAAAAGACCTAAGAATACCTTAAGTTTACACCTGAGACACGCTCAGCTGAGATACAGTCTATGGAATCAAAAAAAAAAAAAAAAACAATAAACAGTGACAAAAAACAGCAAACCCTGGGAGAAGGCAGAGAATATAATTTCCAGAGTTACCACATTATTAGATTCAAATGTCCAGTTTTCAACCCAGAAATATCACAAGGCATACAAAGAAACAGGGAAGTATGGCCCATTCAAAGAAATAAAATAGGTCGATAGAATCTGTCCCTGAAAAAGATCCAATAGAAGAAATATTAGACAAAGATTTTAAAACAGCTGCACAGAAATGTTCAAAGAACTAAAGGAACATGTGGAGAAAGTCAAGAAAACAATGTATGATCAAAATGAAAATATCAGTAAAGAGACAGAAAATCTGGAAAGAGGTCAAAAGGAAATTCTGGAGCTGAAAAGTAAAATAACTGAAATTAAAAATTCACTAGAGGAATTCAAATGCAGATTTGAGCAGGCAGAAGAAAGAATCAGCAAACTTAAAGAAAGGACAAAGGGAATGATCAAGTATGAGGAACAGAAAGTAAAGAGACTGAAGAAAAGTGAACAGAACCTAAGGGACCTGAGGCACCAAAAAGCAGACCAACACCACACAGTGGGAGTCCCAGAAAGAGAAGAGAGAGAGAAAACGGCAGAGAGGGTATCTGAAGAAATAATGGCTGAAAACTTTCCAAACTTGGTGAAAAACATGAATATAAATATCCAACAGGGGACTTCCCTGGCAGTCCAGTGGTTAAGACTCCGCGCTTCCACTGCAGGGGGTATGGGTTCAATCCCTGGTCAGGGAACTAAGACCCCACATGATGTGTGGTGTGGCCAAAAAGAAAAAAATTAAGAAAAAAATATCCAACAGGCTCAATAAGCTCCAAGTAAGATGAACTGAAAGCCAAAGAAAAAGAGAAAATCTGGAAACCAGCAAGAGAGAAGCAAATAATCACATACAAGGGATCCTCAATAGGATTATCAGCAGATTTCTCATCAGAATCATTGGAGACCATAAGGCAGTGGGCTGATATAGTCAAAATGCTAAAAGAAAAGAAACCGTCAACCAAGAATTCTATGTCTAGCAAAACTGCCCTTCAAAAGTAAGGGAGAAATTAAGACATCAAGATAAAAGTGAGACAGTTTGTTACCAGTGGACCTGTCCTGCAAGAAATGTTCAAGAGTCCTGCAAGAAATAAAAAGACACTAGAAGCCATAATAGTAACTCAAATCTATATGGAGAAATCAAGATCTCAATAAAGGTAAATACATGGATAATTATCAAAGCTAGTATTATTGTAACAATGGTTTGTAACTCTACTTTTTGTTTTCTACATGATTTAGGAGACTACTGAATTTTAAAAATATATTAGTTTATGTTTTGGGGCACACAATGTAGAAAGATGTAATTTTATGACATCAACAGCTGAAAGGGATGGGGATGAAGCTGTAAAGGAGCAGAGTTTGGGTACGTTATTGAAGTTAGGCTGGTATAAATTCAAACTATACTGTTAAAACTTTAGGATGCTAAACGTAATCCTTGCGGTAACCACAAAGAAAACAGCTATAGGATATACACAAAAGGAAATGAGAAAGGAATTTAAACATCTCACTATAAAAAATCAACTGAACACAAAAGAAGACTAACACAGGAAATGAGCAATAAAAAAGCTACAAGGCATTTAGGAAACAAATAGCAAAATCACAGAAGTAAATCTCTCCTTATCAGTAATTACTTTAAGTGTAAATAGTTTAAACTCTTCAATCAAAAGACAGAGATTGGCAAAATTGATAAAAACACATGATACAACTATATCTATGAGACCCACTTTCAATCCAAAGACACAAATAGAGGGAAAACAAAGGATGGAAAAAGTTACTCCATGTAAATAGCAACCAAAAGAGAGCATGGGTGGATATAAAAATATCCGACAAAATACGTAAAATTGAAAAGGTTTACAACAAAGAAAGACACTGTATATTAATAAAAGTTTCAATAAAGCAAGAAGATAAAACAATTATAAACATTTGTGCATCAAAATATGTGAAATTAAAACTGACAGAATTGAAGGGAGAAATAAAACAATTTTACAATAATAACTGGATGCTTCGTGATCCATTATCACAATAATGGATAAAACAACCAGACAGCACCTTACTGTACAGCAGAAACTAACACAACATTTTAAGTCAACTATACTCCAATAAAAATTTTTAAAAAAAACCAAAAAAACAGAAGATAAGAAAGGAAACAGACACTTAACAATACAATAGATCAACTAGATCTAACAAACACAACAATAGCACGCATATTCTTCTCAGGTGTACATGGGCTATCCCCCAGGATATAGGTTAGGCCACAAATGATAGGTTAGGCCACAAATGACGTCTCAGATTTTGAAAGATGGATATCATACAAAATATCTTCTCCAACCCCAATGCATAGAAGTTAGAAATCAACAACAGAAGGAAAACTAAAAAATTCACAAAATTGTGGAAATTAAACAGTACACTCCAACAACCAATGGATCAAAGAAGAAAATACAAAAAAAAACAGAAAATACTTACAGACTAATGAAAACAAAACCACAACATGCCAAAACTTATGGGATGAAATGTGAGTGTTGCTAATTGGGAAAGTTATAGCCATAAACACTTACTTTAAAAATAAGAAAGAACAACTCAACAAATTAAAAAAACCCAACCCAATAGAAAAATGGGCAGGAGACTTAAATAGACATTTCTCCAAAGAAGCTCAACATCACTAATAATTAGAGAAATGCAAATCAAAACTACAATGAGCTACCACCTCACACAAGTCGGAATGGCCATCATTAAAAGTCTACAAATAACAAATGCTGGAGAGGTATGGAGAAAAGGGAACCCCCTACACTGTCGGTGGGAATGTAAATTGGTTGCAGCCACTATGGAGAACAGTATGCAGGTTCCTTAAAAAACTAAAAGTAGAAGATGGCGGAAGAGTAAGACATGGAGATCACCTTCCTCCTAACAGATACTCCAGAAATACAACAATACGTGGAACAACTCCTACAGAACACCTACTGAACGCTGGCAGAAGACCTCAGACCTCCCAAAAGGCAAGAAACCCCCCACGTACCTGGGTAGGGCAAAAGAAAAAAGAATAAACAGAGACAAAAGGATAGGGACAGGACCTGCACCAGTGGGAGGGAGCCATGAAGGAGGAAAGGTTTCCACACACTAGAAGCCCCTTCGCGGGCGGAGACTGTGGGTGGCAGAGGGGGAAAGCTTCGGAGCCGTGGAGGACAGCACAGCAACAGGGGTGCTGTGGGCA
The DNA here is from genome assembly GCF_003031525.2 of Neophocaena asiaeorientalis asiaeorientalis. Taxonomy (NCBI): domain Eukaryota; kingdom Metazoa; phylum Chordata; class Mammalia; order Artiodactyla; family Phocoenidae; genus Neophocaena; species Neophocaena asiaeorientalis. The sequence goes on from NW_020173697.1 coordinate 1,070,255, forward strand.
AAGCGGAGAGATTCCCGCACGGATGATCAGGGCCGACCGGCACTCACCAGTCCGAGAGGCTTGTCTGCTCACCCGCCGGGGCGGGCGGGGCTGGGAGCTGAGGCTCGGGCTTCGGTTGGATCCCAGGGAGAGGACTGGGGTTGGCGGCATGAACACAGCCTGCAGGGGGTTAAAGCGCCACAGCTAGTTGGGAGGGGGTCCAGGGAAAAGTCTGGACCTGCCGAAGAGGCAAGAGACTTTTTCTTCCCTCTTTGTTTCCTGGTGCGCGAGGAGAGGGGATTAAGAGCGCTGCTTCAAGGAGCTCCAGAGACAGGCGCGAGCTGCGACTAAAAGCGCGGACCCCAGAGATGGGCAGGAAATGCTAAGGCTGCTGCTGCCACCACCAAGAAGCCTGTGTGCGAGCACAGGTTACTATCCACACCCCAATTCCGGGTAGCCTGTCCAGCCCGCCACTGCCAGGGTCCCAGGATCCAGGGACAACTTCCCCAGGAGAACGCACCGTGCGCCTCAGGCTGGTGCAATGTCACGCCGGCCTCTGCCGCCACAGGCTCGCCCCGCACTCCGTGACCCTTGCTCCCCCTGGCGTGAGTAAGCCAGAGCCCCCGAATCAGCGGCTCCTTTAACCCCATCCTGTCTGAGCAAAGAACAGACACCCTCCAGCCACCTACACGCAGAGGCTGGACCAAATCCAAAGCTGAGTCCCTGGGAGCTGTGAGAACAAGAAGAGAAAGGGAAATCTCTCCCAGCAGACTCAGAAGCAGCGGATTAAAGCTCCACATTCAACTTGATGTCTGTGGAATACATGAATGGACAACGAATCATCTCAAATTGAGGAGGTGGACTTTGAGAGCAATGTTTATACTGTATAGCTTTGTTTCCACTATTTGTCCTAGGGTTCTATCCATCCATTTTTTTTGTTTTGTTTTTTTAATTTTTTTCTTTTTTTCTTAATAATTATTTTTTTAATAACTTTATTATATTTTCTTACTTTACTTTCTTTCTTTCTTTTTTTCCTTCCTTCCTTTCCCTTTCTTTCTTTCTTGCTTTCTTCTAATTGTTTTCTTTCTACTTTTTCTCCCTTTTATTCTGAGCCGTGTGGATGAAAGGCTTTTGGTGCTGCAGCCAGGAGTCAGTGCTGTGCCTCTGAGGTGGGAGAGCCAACTTCAGGACACTGGTCCACAAGAGACCTCCCAGCTCCACATGATATCAAACGGCGAAAATCTCCCAGAGATCTCCATCTCAACACCAGCACCCAGCTTCACTCAACGAGTTTAACAAGTTACAGTGCTGGACACCCTTTGCCAAACAACTAGCAAGACAGGAACACAACCCCACCCATTAGCAGAGAGGCTGCCTAAAATCATAATAAGTCCACAGACACCCCAAAACACACCAGCATCTACTGACCCCGTGAGCCACAACGACTGAATCCTGCGCGTCTAGAGCTTATGCTCCGCAATAAGAGAAGCCAGTGCAATAAGAAGCCTGCGCACCACGAGGAGTAGCCTCTGCTCGCTGCAACTAGAGAAAGCCCATGCACAGCAACAAAGACCCAACACAGCCAAAAGTAAATAAAATAAAATAAATTAATTAAAAAAAAAAAAGTTCTCTAGAAGGGATCAATAGCATAATAACTGAGGCAGAAGAAAGATATAACAATTGTAAATATTTATGCACCCAACACAGGAGCACCTCAATACATAAGGCAAATACTAACAGTCATACAAGGGGAAACTGACAGTAATACATTCATAGTAGGGGACTTTAACACCCCACTTTCACCAATGGACAGATCATCCAAAATGAAAATAAATAAGGAAACACAAGCTTTAAATGATACATTAAACAAGATGGACTTAATTGATATTTATAGGACACTGCATCCAAAAACAACAGAATACACATTTTTCTCTGGTGCTCATGGAACATTCTCCAGCATAGATCATATCTTGGGTCACAAATCAAACCTTCATAAATTTAAGAAAACTGAAATTGTTTCAAGTATGTTTTCCGACCACAATGCTATGAGATTAGATATCAATTACAGGAAAAGATCTATAAGAAATACAAACAAATGGAGGCTGAACAATACACTACTTAATAACAAAGTGATCACTGAAGAAAACAAAGAGGAAATTAAAAAATACCTAGAAACAAATGACAAT
>NW_020173697.1:1073036-1132087 GCF_003031525.2 Neophocaena asiaeorientalis asiaeorientalis
TGGGAAGATCCCACATGCCTCGGAGTGGCTAGGCCCGTGAGCCATGGCTGCTGCGCCTGCGCGTCCGGAGCCTGTGCTCCATAACAAGAGAGGCCACAACAATGAGAGGCCCACATACCTCACAAAAAAAAAAAGAAAAAGAAAAATATCTAGAAACAATAAATGCTGGAGAGGGTGTGGAGAAAAGGGAACCCTCTTACACTGTTGGTGGGAATGTAAACTGATACAGCCACTGTGGAGAACAGTATGGGATAGGGAGGGTGGGAGGGAGGGAGATGCAAGAGGGAAGAGATATGGGGACATATGTATATGTATAACTGATTCACTTTGTTATAAAGCAGAAACTAACACACCATTGTAAAGCAATTATACTGTAATAAAGATGCTTAAAAAAAAAAAAAACTAAAAGTAGAGCTACCATATGATCCAGCAATCCCACTACTGGGTATATACCCAGACAAAACTCTAATTTGAATAGATACTTGCACCCCTATGTTCACAGCAGCACTATTTATGATAGCCAACACATGGAAACAACCTAAATGTCCACTGACAGCTGAATGGATAAAATAGAAGTGGTATATATATATATATATATATATATACATACAATGGAATACTACTCAGCCTTAAAAAAGAAAGTAATAATGCCATTTTCAGCAACATGGATGAACCTAGAGATTATCATACTAAGAGGAGTAACTCAGAAGGAGAAAGACAAATACCATGTGATATCACTTATATGTGCAATCTAAAATATGACACAAATTAACTTATCTACAAAACAGAAACAGACTCACAGACATAGATAACAGAACTGTAGCTGCCAAGCGGGAGGGGTTGGGGGAGGGATGGACTGGGAGTTTGGGGTTAGCAGATGCAAACTATTACATATAGAATGGATAAATGACAAGGTCCTACTGTATAGCACAGGGAACCATATTCAATATCCTGAGATAAACCATAGTGGAGAAGAAAAGAAAAAAGAATGTATATATATGTGTAACTGAATCACTTTACTGTACAGCAGAAATTAACACAACATTGTAAATCAACTATATTCAATAAAAAAACAAGAAAGATGGGACTTCCCTGGCGGTCCACTGGTTAAGACTCCGTGCTTGCAATGCAGGGGGCATGGGTTCAATCTGTGGTCAGGGTAAATAAGATCCCACATGCCACACGGTATGGCAAAAAAAAAAAAAAAAGAAAATTAAATCAACAACCTAACTTTATAACTTAAGGAACTAGAAAAAGAAGAGCAAACTAAACCCAAAGCTAGCAGGAGGAAGGAAATAATAAAGATTAGAGAGAAACAAAACAGAGAAGAGAAAAACAATAAAGAAAATCAATGAAACCAAAAGTTGGCTCTTCAAAAGGATCAACAAAATTGACAAACCTTTAGATACTGGACTAAGAATAAAGGACAAAAGAATCAAATTACAAAAATCAGAAATAAAAGGGAGGACATTACTACTGATTCTAAAGAGAGAAAAAGGATGTAAGAGAGTACTATGAACAATTATATACCAACATGTTGCACAACATAGATAAAATGGACAAATTCCTAGAAACATGAAACCAACCAAGACTAAATCATGAAGAAATAGAAAATGTGTATAGACCTACAATTAGTAAGGAGATTGAATTTTAAAAATCTCCAGACAGAGAAAAGCCCTGGACCCAGTTGCTTCACTGCGAAATACTACCAAACATTTGAAGAACTAATATCAATCCTTCTTTTAAACTTTTCCAAAAAATCAAAGAGGATGGAACACCTCTTAATCATTCAATGAGGCCAGAATTACCCTTCCACCAAAGGCCAGATAAAGACACAACAATAAAACTACAAACAAATATCCCTCATGAACATCAATGCAAAAATCCTCAACAAAATGCTAGCAAATCAAATTCAAAAACATATTAAAAGGATTACGCCCCATGCCCAAGTGGGATTAATTCCCAGAATGCAAGGATGGTTCAACATACAAAAATCAATGTAATACACTACATTAACAGAAAGAAAGAATAAACATCACACACGATCACCTCAATTGATGTAGAAAATGCTTCTGACAAAATTCAACGCCCTTTCATGGTAAAAACATTGAAAAAACTAGGAATAGAAGAAGAAAACTACCTCAACACAGTAAACGCAATATACAAAAACCCAGAGCAAACATTATACTCAATGGTGACAGATTGAAAACTTTTCCTCTAATATCAGGAACAAGACAAGGATGCCTGCTTTCACCACTTCCACTGTACATAGTACTGGAGTTCTACCCAGAGCAATTAGGTAAGAAAAAGAAATAAGAGGCATCCAAACTGAAAAAGAAGAAGTAAAATTATCTCTGTAGATGACATTATCTCACATATAGAAAACCCTAAAAGATTCCACACAAAGAAAACTATTAGAACTAATAAATGAATTCAGCAAAGTAGCAGGATACAAAGTCAATACATAAAAATTAGTTGCATTTGTATATACTAATAATGAGCAATCTAAAAAGGAAATTACAAAAACAATTCCATTTATAATATGGAAAAGAATAAAATACTTAGGAATTAACTTTACCAAGGAAGTGAAACACTTGTTCAATGAAAAATATAAAACATTGCTGAAAGAAATTAAAGAGATAAATAAATGAAAATAGATCCCACATTCACTGATTGTGAGACCTGATATTGTTAAAATGTCAACATTACCCAAAACAATCTACAAATTAAATGGAATCCCTATCAAAATCCCAATGACATTTTTTTTGCAGAAATAGAAAAATCCCACCCTAAAATTCATAGAGAGTCTCATGGGACCTTGAATAATTAAAACAATCTTGAAAAAGAAGAGCAAAACTGGAGTACTCACACTTCCTGATTTCAAAACTTACCATAAAGCTACAGAAATCAAAACAGTGTTGTATTGGCATAAGGACAGACATAACAATAATAGAATAGAAAACCCAGAAATAGACCCTTGCATCTATTGTCAGCTGATTTTTGACAAGGATGCCAAGACGATTCAATGGGGAAAGAAGTCTTTTCAACAAATGGTGCTGGAAAAAACTGGATATCCACATGCAAAAGAATGAAGTTGGGTCCTTAACTAACACCATATATAAAAATTAACTCTACATAGATAAAAGACCTAAATGAAAGGCCTATGGGAGGAAAAAACAACTCTTTGAAGAAAATCTGAGTCAAAGCTTCACAGCATTGGATCTGGCAATGATTTCTTGGATGTGACACCATATGGGACTTCATGAAAATTTTAAAATTCTGTGCATCAAAGACACTATCAACAGGGTAAAAAGGCAACCCACAGAATGGGAGAAAATATTTGTAAATCATATATCTGATTAATATCGGAATTAATATCCAGAACATACAGAACACATAAGGAACTCTTAAAACTCAACAACACAAAAAACAAACAACTCAATCAAAAACGGGCAAAGGACTTGATATACAAGTTTCAAAGATATCCAAATGGCCAATAAGCACATGAAAAGTTGCTCAATATCACTAATTATTAGAGAAATTCAAATCAAAACTACAATGAGATACTACCTCACACCCATTAAGATGGCTACTCTCAAAAAACCAAAACAATATGTGTTGGCGAGGATGCAGAGAAATTGGAACCCTTGTGCACTGTTAGTGTGAATACGAAATGGTACACCTGCTGTGGAAGATAGTATGGAGGTACCTCAAAAAATTAAGAATAGAATTACCGTATGATCCAGCGATTCTACTTCTGAGGTATATATCCCAAAGGAGGCAGGGTCTCAAAGAGATATTTGTACACCTATGTGCACAGCAGCATTATTGACAATAAATAAAATGTGGAAACAAGACAAGGGTCCATTGACAGATGAATGGAGAAGCAAAATGTAATACATACATACATGAAATATTACTCAGCCTTAAAAGCGAAGGAAATTCTACAATATACTACAGTGTGCATGAAACTTGAGGACAATATGCTAAAATAAGGCAATCACAAAAAGACAAATACTGTGATTCCACTTATATGAGGTACTAAAAATAGTCAAATTCGTAGAGACAAAAAGTACAATGGTGGTTCCCAGGGGCTAGGGGAAGAGGGATGAGGGAGTTATTGTTCAGTAGGAATAGAGTTTCAGGGTTTTTTTAAGATTCTTTTTTTTTAAATTTTATTTATTTTTGGCTGCATTTTGGGTCTTTGTTGCTGCGCATGGGCTTTCTCTAGTTGTGGCAAGCGGGGGCTACTCTCCCTTTTGGTGCACAGGCTTCTCATTGAGTGCAGGCTTCTCTTGGTACAGAGTAGGGCTCTAGGCATGCATGCTTCAGTAGTTGTGGCTCACGGGCTCTAGAGTGCAGGCTCAGTAGCTGTGGCGCACGGGCTTAGTTGCTCCATGGCATGTGGGATCTTCCTGAACCAGGGATCGAATCCATGCCCCCTGCACTGGCAGGTGGATTCTTAACTACTGCACCGCAAGGAAAGTCCCAGAGCTTCAGTTTTATGAAAAAAGTTATGGAGATGTGATGGTTGCACAATATTATGAATGTATTTATACCACTGAACTGTGCTCTTAAAAATGGGTAAGGTGGTAAATTATATATTATGTGCATTTTGCCAGATACACACACAATTGAAAAAAAATAATTCAGAGTAGCAAAACTAAAAAAAAAAGAAAAAAACCCTTAGGCATTTATCGAGCCTCTTGTATGTCAATATGGCAACATAGCACAACAGAAGGAGCAGTGGCTTTGGGGTCAGATAGGCCTGGTTTTAAATCCAGAAATCCAGCTCTACTGTATTATCACCTCACTTCTGTATAAAACTGAGCAGAAGAGAGCACGTTTGTCTTCAGCTTCGAAGGTTTTCTATTACCTGGAGCAAGTTACTTAATCTCTCTGGTGTCAATCCCACCTATAACATAAGGAAAATAATACCAATCTCATAGATCAGCCATGAGAAATAAAGATAGTATGCCTACAGAGTAAGTAATCAGTAAAGGTCAGTTCTCTTTCCCTTTAAAGAAAAGGCTATTAGGATGCCCTTAGGTGTATCTGTCAGACAAGTTCAACATCAGCACAGAGACAGATACAAGGCCTTGGTTATCTGTGGGCACTTGTTGCAAGAACTGCTGAGCTCTCATGATGCGAGACACTCAAAAATCAAATCTATTAAGCTGGCCTGCAGCTTGAGACTGAGGGTATTCACTGGTTCACAAAAAATAAAGAGGAAGAAGGAGTTACACAATGCATCTCTGTTCTAATTACTCAATCTCTACCCAACTGAAAACTTGCTTCATGAGAGATTAGCCACAGCCCCTGGAAGCAATAAACATCCTGCGTTGCAAACCCCATTTTGCCATCTCACAGAACCTTCATAAATCTCGGTTGCAGTAAATGCATCTCTTATCTATGAAGCGACTATTTTAAGAACATTTTTACAACAGTCACCATTATTAGTCCTTCGGCCAACTCTCCCAATTAGGGGAAGAAGAAATTAATACGCAATACTGATATTTCTATTTTACATTTAAAGGGAAGATGGCTTGCTGTTTTCAAGGGATACAGGGCAATTTCTGGGATGTAAGGCTAATAGGTAATTCCCAGAGTTGGGTCATTCCTGCTTCCATCTCATTCTGGAAATGAGCAAAAACTATTGGTCACCAAAGTGGACAAATGCCCTCCAGCAAACAACCAGTGTGGAGTGTCCACCAAGGAGTGCACGGTGCCACCAACTTACTCCGTAGGAAAGTGAAGACTAAGCAAAAGTCCTTGAAGCGATGGTGCCTTTGTGAGAGTCAGGGATGAGGATGCCAGGGCAGGTCACAGAAGGACCGTCTCTCTGATGGGGGAAGGGCCAAGCTCACAGCTATTGAGGGCACAGCTGACAGACAGAAGTGCCATTCTAGTTCTGCTCCTGCGGATGAGAACATACACTCCTTTCAAGTTACTTGATCAAGGGGTACAGGGGGACCCTCAGTACATCCTCATGTGGCCTAACCATGGCCCAGCTCTCCAAGTGAAGAGGGCAGGAAGGACCACAGGAAGCTTAAAGTTTGCAACTGGGTAAAACTACATGGTCACAGTGTGATCACAGGTAATGCAACTTGTTTCCTAAGGTTCAAGGCTACAAGACACGAGAAGTCATTGCAGAGAAGATAATTTAGAATTACCCTCTGCTAATTTTAAAGAAGCGGTAGGGAGGTGACTATGGGGGATGGTTTATGCTGAATTTAAAGAGAGGCACAGACCCTGGGCTGTGTGGGTGGAGCCTCACAAGACTGCATATGGAGCAATGGCCAGAGATTCCGGGTTCTGGCACTCAGCTGTGCAGGTCCAAAGAGTGGATTCTGTCTGTCCTGGCAGGCATGTAGGTTGCAGGACTAACCTGTGCTAACCACACCTTCAAACGATTGACATAGCAAACAAAACACAAATTCACTTATTTGTAACAAGTATATAATAAGCCTTTCCAGTGACCTCCAAACTTGTTTCCTCAATCCCGCCCGTTATCAAGGTAACTGGGAGACCAAATTCATAATCAGAATGTTACTTGTTGAATGCAGACTCAGAACAAAAGAGCGGAAACACTTAAGGGGTGTTTCATCAGGTATCGGAAAAGCCTTCTGAGTGGGATGTACTTTCCAGGTGATCTGAACACCAGTAACCACCAGGAAAAGTATTAGATAATCAGCAACAAATTCTGAGGCCGTATCGCCCCTTTTCTAAACAAATGCGGATTACCTGTCTGCCTCATTAACCCCAGACAGGATTTCTTTAGATGGAGCACAATACGATTCTCACTGCTTTGTGTATAGCCAGTCATTTTTCTGAGCCTATACCTGTCCCTGATATTCTCAGCGTGTCATCACGGGCTCTCAGAGAGGGTTACGATGGGTCTCTTCACTTATGTCCTGATTCTAATTACCTCCCCGATGGAGTGATTTTCCAGTTCTGGGGGCACTTTCATGCGTGTGTGACAAGCTCCCTGAGCCTGTCTGGACGCAGGAGGATACCTCCCACTGCCTGGTTCAGCACCAATTATTCTGTTCATCTGTGGAATGTGCTTGTAACATGTTGTATTTATTTTGCCTGCACACATTCCTGCCTTCCTAGAGGAAGAGGTGAATAAATCACCCTGGCTTGCCTGCCAAGAAAGTAATTTTTTTCACCTTAGGTGGGCCGTCTGTTTCTCCGGACATAGCTCTGCTTTGACTAGAATTGAATACATCTTGTCCCAGGCATTTTGCCAGCTGTACCAAAAAAAAAAAAAAAAAAAAAGCTGTAGGCTCCAGGAAATGAAGCAACTAGAAGTGGTTTCCTTGTGATGTCAAGTCTTTTTCTCTTTTTGAAATGCAACTTACAGAGTTAACCTAAAGGGAATTGTGCATCACTGCCCATAGGGGTGGTTTACAGAGTGGCAGGAGGCCCAGATAACAACCAACCACGAATTTCCGAAGAATCAATCCGATTGAGGCATGTCGGTACATCCAGCACTGGGCCTACAAATGGAGGGGACAACTGAGTACGTGCTTTGGACCCAAACAGAAGGCCCCTAAGCTAAGGGCTCTTCTCTTAGATGTTTTTTGTTTGTTTGTTAATTTATCTTATTTATTTTTGGCTGCACTGGGTCTTTGTTGCTGTGTACGGGCTTTCTCTAGTTGCAGCGAGCAGGGGCTACTCTTCGTTGAGGTGCACAGGCTTCTCATTGCAGTGGCTTCTCTTGCTGCGGAGCACGGGCTCTAGGCACGCGGGCTTCAGTAGTTGTGGCTCACGGGCTTCAGTAGTTGTGGCTCACGGGCTCTAGGCGCGCTGGCTCAGTAGCTGTGACACAGGGGCTTAGTTGCTCCGTGGCATGTGGGATCTTCCCGGACCAGGGCTCGAACCCGTATCCCCTGCATTGGCAGGCGGATTCTCAACCACTGCGCCACCAGGGAAGCCTGGTGTTCACCCTGGATGAACATCCAGGTCACCTATGGAGTTTTCAGTATTCATGCCTTGGTCCCACTCAAATGGCTGCTTCTGATGCCCACGTGTGTTGAGCAGAATGTCCTTAACCCACTGGGGATTAAAGACCTCTTCATAAGCTACCAAGCTATTGGGGGAAGAAATAACCCAGAGTAGAAAGAGTGTCAAAATATTTAGGCTGCACAATGAAATTAATAATCAAGAAAATGAAATGACAACCCACAGAATGGGAAAAAGCATTTGCAAATCATACACCTGATAGGGGGTTAATATCTAAAATATATAAAGAACTCATACAACTCAACAGCAAAAATCCCCCAAATAATCCAATTTAAAAAGGGGCAAATTCTACTTATAGTTCCTTAAAAATGGAACTACCATACGATCCAGCAATTCCACTTCTGGGTATATATCTGAAAGGAACAAAAACACTATGTTGAAGAAATATCTGTACCCCTATGTTCACAGCATCATTATTTACAATAGTCAAAACATGGAAACAACTGAGGTGACCACTGAAAGATGAAGGAATAAAGCAGTTTTGGTATATACGTACAATGGAATCATCAGCCATAAGAAAGAAGAAAATCCTGCCGTTTGCAAAATGTGGATAGAACTTGAAGGCATTGTGCTAAGTGAAATAAGTCAGACAGGGAAGGACAAGTACTGTATGATCTCACTTACATGTGGAATCTTGAAAAGAAAAACGGCATAGAAAGAGAGATCAGATTTTTGGTTACCAAAGTACCAAAGGCAGCAGAAGCAGGGGGTGGAATAAGATTGGTCAAAGGTGCAAACTTCCATTTATAAGATAAACAAGCCCTGGGGATGTGACGTACATCAGGGTGACGACAGTTAACCCTGCTGTATGGTATATTTGAAAGTTAAGAGGGTAGATCCTAAGAGTTCTCATCACAAGAAGAAAAACTTCTAAAAAAAAAACAAAGAAAAAAAACTTCTTTTCTTTACCTATATGAGATGTAATGTTTACTAAACTTATTGTGGTAAGCTTTTCACAATATATGTATGTCAAACCATTACGCTGAACACCTTAACTTTATACAGTGCTGTATATCAATTATTTCTCATTAAAACTGGGGGGAAATGTACAGGCTTAATCCAGAAGATGGTGAGCTGTGTGGGCAACAGTCAGCTGCCGGGGTAGATGCTGGGGTTACTGTCTGGTATGGTTCCAGAGACTCAGGGTGCAGTGAGGAGCAAGTCACGAAGAGAATAAGGCAGCTCAGCCTGGCAACTGTGGGCCCATCAGGCCAGTGGAGGGGACCTTCTCCTGCTTCAGCTCAGAGACAGAGCATCCGAAGGGCAACACTACCTGAGGGATGGTTCCAGGAATCAACACATCAACGTGGGAGCCACTGTACGGAGGTGAGAGACAGAGAAGGAAATGGTAGGTACCGTGAGACAGAAGGGGAGGGTTCGCGGCCTAGCCCTAACACATGCATAAGACTTCGCGACTCTCTGAACCACTCAGAAGGGACGGGGCCAGGGTTGATATTCAGCCTGCATGCACTGGCATGGTGTTCCTGCAGGTTATCACACAGAACTACAGTCCTGAAGGCTGGTAAACAGCTGAGGTTAGGCCACGCATCACCAAATGACATCATCCAGTGGCCACCGAGCAGGTGGCAATGGGACTTGGGACGGGTGCACCTGGACGCTGGTGCATGAGCCGAGCAGGCCAAGGTGGTAGCCGAGCGGACGCAGTCCCTGCCTGACCTCAGGAGGGGCCCAGGGGGGCAGAAGTAGGGGGGACAGGCTGGCTGGGGCAGTGCTGTAGGTGAGGGTGGAAGCAAAGGCCCTCCAGGTACGGGCTCCGTGAGATGCGCCAGCATCCAGAACATGAGGGACAGCCCGCCTGGTCACTCTCTCACTGCAGCCATGCCTGGCCCCAGGTCTAATGACCATCAAGTTCACAGGAAAGGCATCGGAAGAGCTTGTTTCCTCTGCAGAATCATAGCTTAGAGACGGGCAGCGTCCAGCTTCATGAGTGCTTATCAAACGTAAGACCACCCAGTAATTTCTAAACATCAGTAATGATTTAGAAATAATTAGAATGATTGGATGACCATTTTAATTTATACCACAGAGTTAGTAGCTTCAGGATGGTTTAGTTTAGTTGAGAGAATAAAAACAGAATTTTTTTTTAAAAGATTTTTTGATGTGGACCATTTTTAAAGTCTTTATTGAACTTGTAACAATATTGCTTGTTTTATGTTTTGGTTTGGGGGCCCCGAGGCATGTGGGATCTTAGCTCCCCAACCAAGGATCGAACCCGCAACCCCCTGCATTGAAAAATGAAGTCTTAACCACTGGACCGCCAGGGAAGTCCCAAAAAGGGAATATTTTAGGTTTTTACTTATATAATGATTTATTTATATACATTTGTTTATAAAACTTACGTTGCCATACAGCTTGTTAAACACACTGCCCGTCATCCTTAGACGGGGCAATGCAGGGTTGGGGGGATAGTGATTCAGCTGGTAGAGCTTGAAATGGCTTCATTGCATCCCTGCCCCCGCCATGCCAGGTTGGTCTGACTTAGGTAGATATGGGTTTCATCTGACTGACAAATCAAACATTATTTTCCATGTGTTGCTGAGGACTGGGCCCACCAAGCCCAGTCAGGATTTCCCAGTCACTGCTTCTCTCACACTTCCTGAACCTTCACAAGGATCTGACCTGCACTGCAAGTCACAAACTATGCAAAGGAAACAATGTGTTAGGTTTCTAGTAACTTTGCCAGGACAGAGAAGGCCAGAAGTTCAATGTTTAACACACAGTTATTGAACATTTAAACTGGGCCAGGCAGAGTCTAGGCACTGAGGATATACAGTAAAATGGATGAAAATCCCTACACCCAGTGCCAACGAGTGATTGCAGGGGGTTATTATTCAAAGGCCAAGGATGGATGGACAGAGCCAAGGAGAAGGCTGTGATCTCAGCTAAGCACCCTCTCCTCTGCCCTCCTTGGGTTGGAGTTATTAGAACACTGTGATTAGTGCCGCAGACCTGTGGGGCTAGTCTACCCTGAGACAGTCAAGCAATCATAAGGGCAGGTACCAGGAAAGAGCCCCTGCCCCAAACTGACTGCTCCTTTGTCATGATTTAGTATCTAAAATTCTGCCATTCGAGAAGCATTTTCCAACCAGTGTTCCTTGCAATCTAGTCCTTCAGGATTCTTAGTTTAAAAGAAATTTTTTCAGTAGTTAAAAAAGTTTGGCAAACACCTGAGCTCTTGGTGAGTCCCAGTGAATGGCATATTAATCTGTATGACCTCCATTGGTTTTGGATTCAAAACTTGGGCATCTCTATTTTTCTAAGTATTTGCTTAAGCCTCCAACCCTCTACATTGTAGGTAATTCAGTATCTCTCTCTTAAGGACTCTTCATTCCCCAAATTGTCCAGGAACCTGGGAACTTAGTCCAAAGGGAGTAGTCTTGTTTCAAAGTTCCAGGGGGAAGGAACTGATCAGTCTACTAAAAGTCCTGATTTTACAAAACACCATGGTATTGGCACAAAAACACACATATGGATCAATGGAACAGAGTAGAGAGCCCAGAAGTAAACCCACACACCTATGGTCAGTTCATCTTAACAAAGGAGGCAAGAATATACACTGGAGAAAAGACAGTCTCTTCAGCAAGTGGCATTGGGAAAGCTGGACAGCCTCATGTAAATCAATGAAGTTAGAATGCTCCCCCAAACCATGCATAAAAATAAACTGACAATGGCTTAAGACAGGATACCATAAAACTCCTAGAAAAGAACATAGGCAAAACATTCTCTGACATAAATCATACCAATGTTTTCTAAGCTCAGTCTCCTAAGGCAATAGATATAAGCAAAAGTAAACAAATAGAACCTAATCAAACTTACAAGCTTTCTCACAGTAAAGGAAACCATAAACAAAGTGAAAAGACAACCTACGGACTGGGAGAAAATATTTGCAAACAATGCAACCGACAAAGGATTAATTTCCAAAATATACAAAGAGCTCATATAACTTAACAATAAAAAAACAAACAACCCAATCAAAAAATGGGCAGAAGACCTAAATAGATTTTTCTCCAAGAGATACAGATGGCCAACAGGCATATGAAAAGATGCTCAATATCTCGCAAATCAAAACTACAATGAGGTATCATCTCACACCAGTCAGAATGGCTATCATAAAAAGTCTACAAATAATAAATGCTGGAGAGGGTGTAGTGAAAAGGGAACCCTCCTACACTGTTGGTGGGAATGTAAATTGGTGCAGCCACTATGGAGAACAGTATGGAGGTTCCTTAAAATACTAAAAATAGAGTTACCATATGTTCCAGCAATCCCCCTCCAATCCAAACAAAACTGTAATTCAAAAAGATATATGCATCCCAATGTTCACTGCAGCACTATTTACAATAGCCAAGACATCAAAACAACCTAAATGTCCACTGACAGATGAATGGATAAAGAAGATGTAGTGTATGTACAATGGAATACCACTCAGTCATAAAAAAGAATGAAATAATGCCATTTGTATCAACATGGATGGATCTGGAGATTATCCATCCATAAGTGAAGTAAGTCAGAGAAAGACAAATATCATATGATATCGCTTATATGTGGAATCTAAAATATGATACAAGTGAACTTATTTACAAAACAGAAACAGACTCACAAACATAGAAAACAAACTTATGGTTACCAAAGTGTGGGGAGGGATCAATTAGGAGTTTGGGATTAGCAGATGCAAACTAGTACATATAGGATGGATAAACAGCAAGGTCCTACTGTACAGCACAGGGAACTATATACAATATCCTGTGATAAACCATAATGGAAAAGAATATGAAAACGAATGCATAAATATGTATAACTCAATCACTTTGCTGCACAGCAGAAATTAACACAACATTGTAAATCAACCATACTTCAATAAAATAGATTAAAAAAAAAGAAAACAAACTTATGGTTACCAAGGGGGGGTATAAATTAGGGGTTGGGGACTAGGATATACAAACTACTATATATAAAATAGATAAACAACAAGGTCCTACTGTATACCACAGGGAACTATATTCAATATCTTGTAATAAACCATAATGGAAAACAATACGAAAAAGAATATATATATATATATATATATATCTGAATCACTTTGCTGTACACCAGAAACTAACACAGCATTGTAAATCAACTGTACTTCAATTTTAAAAGTTCTGATTTTAATCACTTCTACATAGTGTCCCTGTTGAAAACTGATTCTGACAGGCTCCAGTGAGTCCCTGTCCTGCCATGAGGATGTCCTTTCTGCTTCAGAACCCTGTGCAGGCAGCAGGGTGGCCCTGAGGACACAGACTCCTAAGGCTTATTGGATTTATACTCACACAGTCAGCCACTGTTCCACAAACACGACCACTGTGCCAAGGTGCCCGGGTATAATTGGGTTTCTGAACACAGCTGCACACTGCATCTAGAACACGCTTTTCCCCTACAAACCTCTAGGCTCTGGTGTTGAGCCTAAGCTCCTGACTCAGACTCCCTCTTTTTTCCTGGGGGAAGTTTAATGTTTATTCGCTACCAGGGACCCTCCGTCAGGGCTATCTCAGCCCTTAGAAAGCTGAATCTCAGAAGAGAAGGGAACAGAGTGTCGATCCCTCTCCTCCTGGAGGATCCTTGGTAAGTTTAGTTTGGCACATCAGGGGGATACGGGGAAGAACAATCTCTGTAAATGTCCTTTACCCAGAGACCTGTATATCAACTCACCTGTACTGGCATAATTGAGAGTATTCGGGGAACAAGGCAAGAAGATCTAGGGGCTCAATGTCTTGTTCCGTCTTGCTGCTTCTCCAGCTAAAAAACAAAATAAAAGAAACAAACATTTTTTTTGTGAAAGAGAGGCAGAAGAAGATTTTTCCCTGTTATAATTTTGTATATTAAAGGGACATAGTCTATCTATAAAAGCCCCCATCAAATGGATCATAAAGTATGTTCTGCTTCAGAGAGAATCAAACTCCCAAGAATACTCTCGTGAATTTCTTCCACTGAATTAAAGCCCTAACCACCCCACCCCCCGAGCTTCTTGGGAAGCCGGTCCTCACCTCTGAGCGAGTCAGGCTCCTAGTGGAGAAATCTCTGAAACTTTTAGGTCAGGTAAGAAAATCCCAGCATTTGCCAACATAGTTTGGACTCATTAATTTTCTGACACTAAAAAGGCTCTAATTTCTATGGAGAAGAGAAACACACTGAACAAGTATGATAGTCTTAAGTCCCTCATTCTCACTGATACTTGGCTTTCCCCGTTTTCTGAAATATTTTACATCGAGTAACTTAAGACACAAAATAAAACATAGCATACACTGTTTCTTTTTTAAATTAATTAATCTGTTTTTGGCCGCGTTGGGTCTTTGTTGCTGCGCGTGGGCTTTTCTCTAGTTGCGGCGAACGGGGGTTACTCTTCATTGTGGTGCACGGGCTTCTCATTGCGGTGGCTTCTCTTGTAGCGGAGCACAGGCTCTAGGCACACGGGCTTCAGCAGTTGTGGCACATGGGCTCAGTAGTTGTGGCTCACGGGCTCTAGAGTGCAGGCTCAGTAGTTGTGGCGCACAGGCTTAGTTGCTCCGCGGCGTGTGGGATCTTTCTGGACCAGAGCTCAAACCCGTGTCCCCTGTATTGGCAGGTGGGGTCTTAACCACTGAGCCACCAGGGAAGCCCAGCATACACTGCTGAAGCTTTCCTGATGCAGGATATTTTACATTCAGCCTTGCTGGTCCAATCAGCACAAGTCACTCAGATTCTGTGGGAAAATGCAGTGAAAGTTCTGTAAGGTGGTAACAATGTGGGGACAATTTTTGCTACTTCATCCTCAAAGGAGCCCTGTCTGGAATATTAGTGATAAAAGCAAAGACTAACTTGCCAAGGACAAAAGACAGTGTTACAGAAAGGCTTTCTTTTGGTAGAACTGTTATCATGTTTTAGGCCAATTTTAGTGGATATATTTGCCTCCCACTCTAGTGCATGCCCACATCCTATGAAACAGTAAGTGATGTTTTAATAGGATTATATGTAAAAACATATCATGTATTTAGAGATGAAATATCCAGGGAAAATATTTCCATAGCTCACTATTTCTTGGCATTTCCTGTGTC
The DNA here is from genome assembly GCF_003031525.2 of Neophocaena asiaeorientalis asiaeorientalis. Classification (NCBI taxonomy): domain Eukaryota; kingdom Metazoa; phylum Chordata; class Mammalia; order Artiodactyla; family Phocoenidae; genus Neophocaena; species Neophocaena asiaeorientalis. Next base: position 1,088,156 of record NW_020173697.1, read on the forward strand.
CTATCTGATATGTATATACACAAAGGGAGCTGGTTTTAGTTATCTAATACCGTGTTGTATTTATTATTTCAACTTGCAAATGCTTCTATTTAGATTTACAAATATACAATTTTTAACATGTTTTATTAGTGACAGAGCAATAAAGGAACAACTTTGCAGCTAATTTAACACCTATAAATTTCCCTGCAGTGTAAAAGAAATGGCCTCGGCAGACCACATGTCTGCTCATATTTCAAAGAATATTAAATGTAAATACTTCTAAAATGCCCTATAGTTAGAGATCTCTTATTCCATAAAACACTTACAGGTTCATTGTTTATACTTTTATAAAAAATGGTACCTGATTCTAAACAGACTTATTATGTGAAAATTATTTTTTAAATAGCTAGATTTGAGAAGTCATATAAAAGCTAGATAATTACAAATCAACAATTACAATCAACCTGAAAAATGTTAAAAAGACATTGATCAAAAAATTCGAAAACGTATGTCAACATAAAACATGCACATAAACCTTTATAGCACCTTTATTTATAACTGTAAAAACTGTAAGCAGCAAAGATGTCCTTCAACAGGTAAAAGGATGAACAAACTGTGGTATATCAGTATCATGGAAAATTATTCAGTGATAAAAAGAAATAAACTATTGAACTCTAAAAACATGTGAATGACTCAAACACATACTGCTAAGTGAAAGAAGCCAGTCTATACAGGCTACATTCTATATGTTTCCAATTATATTATAGTCTGAAAAAGGTAAAACTATAGAAATAGTAAAAAGATCAATAACTGCCAGAGTTCCAGGCAGGGGGGAGGACAGATTAGGTGAAGTCCAGGAGATATTTTAGGGCAGTGAGACTATTCTGCATCATAATGTAACAGTGGATAGTTATTTGACAAACACTATGGATTTGTCAAAACCCATAGACCTTTACAGCATGAAGACTGATCCTTAATGCATGCATGTTAAAAAAAAGTATAGTTAAGAGGTTGGGGTATCACAGGATGGAATGCAGAATGTGACAGGACAATATAACTGTATTACAAACGCACAAAACAACCTCACTGGAGCCTGGGGTAGAGGGAAAGGTGCTGACCTGAGCAACTTTGTAAATGGAGCCTATAAAACTGAGGGCAAAAGACACTGCACATAAGCACCGTGTCCTAGTTGATAAAATTATTTATTGCAGGATACGGGTTAACAATTCTGACACTGCTGTACACAAATGCTGGAACAGAACAACTAAATGAGTGGCAGATGGTGGGGACAGGAGAGGGAGGTTACCCATCAGCAAGGGGAGAAGGTCAGAACAGTTCATCTAGAAACAGATTAGAGTTGGAGACGTCAATATAAACTCATGTGTAGCTTGATATAAATACAATGGTTACATAGAGAAATACCTACAGATGTGTGCACATAGATTACTATATGCACCTATATTTCCCAGCTCCATCAGCAGAGAGGGCCCAGAAGTTATGACACTCCAGAGGCAGTGAGTCCATCTAGTGCCTGGGTCTGCGTTTCCAATCCATTCTCCAATAAAAGGAACCAGCATTCCTTGAGGACATGGCTGATTCTAGGACTGGGACAGGAATTATACAAGATGAGCTTGGAGCTTCTTGTAGTGTCAGAAAGTAAGAAAATGTTGGGGGAAAAAAACTAACACCTGATGATGGTTTATATCAAAAGGACACAGGAGAAAACTAAAAGGACTCCCAACAGCCAAGGCTGGAACAATTTGAGCAACAAAATAACATTTTTAAAGTACTATTGAAGGGAATTCCCTGACAGTCCAGTGCTTACGACTCCACTCTTTCACTGCCGAGGGCATGGGTTCAATCCCTGGTCGGGGAACTAAGATACCGCAAGCCAAACAGCCAGCCAAAAAAAAAAAAAAAGAAGGTACTATTGGATTATAATCCAAAGTATAAAATAAAATATCCATGAGTTCATACTGATATGAATAAATGAGGGAGAATAGACACATCTCATGTGCAGAAGAATTCCAAAAACTGTTCGCAGATACTCAAGGAGGTGGAGCATATCCTGACTCCTTGGGTGTGGGCTGTACAGGCTGACTTCCTTCCAAAGGATGTGGCATGCGGTGGGGAGAAGACAACCAACTTTGCAGTGGAGAAACCTGACACACACTGCCACAGCCAGGATCAAGGTCAACATCCACTGTTATGAGTCCGTTCCCAGTAAGTGCCCGTGATATAATGTGATGAAGATGGAACTTCACCTCTGTGGCCTTCTTCCCCCAAACACACAACCCAAGTCTAATCACAAGATAAATACTAGACAAATCTCAATTGAGGGACATTCTACAAAACACCTAATGAGTACTCCTCAAAAGGTGTCAAGGTCATCAAAAACAAGGCAAGTCTAAGAAGTGGTCACAGCCCAGAGGACCCTAAGGAGACTTGACAGTAAATGTAATGTGGTGTCCAGAGCAAGGACATTAGGGAAAAAAAACAAGAAAAAATGAATAAGGTATGGGCTTTAGTTAATAACAATTTATCAATGCCAATTCATTAATTGCAACAAATATATCACATGAATGTAAGATGTTAAATAAAAGAGATATAGGTATAGGTATAGGTATACTGAAGTTTCTGTATTGTTAGCAACTATAAATCTAAAACTATTCTGAAATTTTAGTTTATTTTTAAAAATATATTGAGAATCATATGCTCACAGAAAGTGGGAAATGGAAGGTACCATAAAAACTGTCAGTTAAACCTTTTATTGTACAAGGGAGAAAACTAAGGATTTATAGTGTGGTTTTGTAGCCTGCACTTTGAGAAAACAGTGGTGGCTTGCTGCTGAGCTGGTCCTCACTGACACTAAACATCAATCACAGTACAAAGTAGACACTCAATAAATTATTACTGAATGCTGAATAACTCCCAACAACCTACCATCTACCCAAGTATCTTATCCTCTCACTCATTCATTTATTAACTCATTCATTCATTCAACAAATGTTTACTGAGTGTCTGGCACTATCATTTTACTCCTAGAATTATAACCACTTAGAAACTCTATCCAAAGGATGGACATTTTGGCAATTTTCCATATCTGACTTTGTAGGAAACTGTTTAGCTGATTCAAGTTTATAAGCATCCAAGGAAGAATGGTCTCAAGCCAGGTTAATAGAACATAGACTAAGGGGGTATAAGAAGGAAGGTTCTGAGTCCTAGAGGGGATGTCTGGTTCGTTTATACTCAGGTTGTGGGCTGCAGTCTTTTTGAGTCATACTGTTGTTTTAGACTCTCTCATCTCTCATTCCACTCCTTCTACTACTCACTGAGACAATGGGCTAACAGCCTATTGTTGTCTTCTTTCCAGTTTCAGTTCTACTACTTACCAGCTTGGTGATCTTGGCCAAGCTGCCTAATCTTTTGGGGCCTCGGTTCCCCTATCTGAAAAATTACCTCATGAAAGAATGTTGCTTGGGTCAAATAAGCCCACATTTCTAAAATGTTTGGCACACTTGGCAATGACATTATTATTACTACTGTCAATACTGTTATTGTTATCATTACCGACCAACCAGAGGCTTGTACCTAGGAAGCTTCGACAGTCACTTGGGGTCTACAAAGAACACACGCTGGCACACTTAATCAATCTTTCCATCTTTCTCGGTTTGATAAGTAGGTTGTTTCCAACAAATCGCAAAATTATCGTTGTGATCTGGGCTATGATTCCATTTCCTGTCAGTCCAATGCCTCTTTTAGACTGCCAGGAAACCAAAGGCCTTATTTTCAAGTTCCCTTCCTTCTTGGCCTCTTTTCCTGCCAAAATTTATTTTCATGTTAACATTTATTCTAAATATTCCATGGGCTCCTAAAACTGGACAGTTCTCCTAGATTCAGTTCTCTCTGGAGGTCCATTTTTTCTGACTTTATTTCTATGATATTTAAAGGTCAGGTTCATCACAAGATAAAGACTGTAGCGTCTAAGAAATGTAATTAACTATTTACCAGTAGGTTTAGCTCCAAGCCTCAGGATTTACTGACCTCTTTAAATTTGCTAAAAGTCACCAAACAATTCAAAGAAATTTCTCCGTTCTGCTTTCTTCTCACTCTCCAGAAGAAGTCAGGTTGTTGGCCACTGATTGCATTTGGTATTTAAAAGGCCAAGTCTTGGGACTTCCCTGATGGTCCAGTGGTTAAGAATATGCTTTCCAATACAGAGGACGCGGGTTTGATCCCTGGTCGGGGAACTAAGATCCCACATGCTGGGGGGCAACTAAGCCCGTGTGCTGCAACTACTGAGCCCGTGCATCACAACTAGGGAACCCAAGTGCCGCAACTACAGAGCCCACGTGCTCTGGAGCCATGTGCCACAACTAGAGAGAAGCCCACGTGCCACAACAAAAGATCCCATGTGCCACAGCTAAGACCCAACATAGCCAATAAATAAATAAATATTTTAAAAAATAAAAATAATAAAAGGCCAAGCCTTATACTAGAAGATCAATACATCTAAAATAAAAACATGGGTTTGGGGATAACTTGTATTGTTAGGGGGTGGAGGAGGTCAAGCTAACAAAAGTTTGTTTTTGGCATTCCACATCTTAGCTAGGGATTATGTAGAGGCTAATATCAGTAGCAGATTCCTGTTGCAATGAGTTATCTGTTCTTTTAAAGTCTCTCAACAGCCACCAAAGAAAAGGAAGGTTAAACCTTTATCTATCTATTAGGCTTTTGTTCATAGGTGTCAATGATGCCAATAGAAAAATATTGTCTTGTTATGTCTAAGTGCATTTAAGCAATGGGTGTTCCTTGAGCCATACTTTAAAACATAAAATACTTTAAACGTTGATTGCTATTGTATCAAACTATTTCACTATTAGATTACTATCATTATTGTGAAACAAACTGAATAAAAAGTTAGTATGTTCAAAACAAAAAAATAAAGATCAGGTTTGTCAGGGTGCTCACGACCTCTACATGCCAATGCTGTGAACAAGTCCCAGGCCCCCAGTGTGACTTACTGTCCGTGTCCAGGTAAAGGAGGCCATGTGTTTGCTCTTCTGATGAAAAGTTTCTGAGCAAGAAGATCCCTGCCATGAGCCCCGTTACAGCCACGGCTGCCTGTCTGGCATCCTGCCAGTTCCCAAGTGCATCCTAATTCCAGCACGAGGGCCCCTGGGAAGCAGGTCCCTTCCTACAGCTGCAGCAGCATCTGCTTGACATTGTAGGTGACAGCCCCTTGGTGATTAACAATGCTGTCTCCTCAAGGGCGTCACTGGGCGCTCCTTGGTGGAGTAAGTTTTCCTAAGTGTCACTGCAAAGGCAGAAAGCTAACTAAGTTTGGGTAATAGAGGTTACCTTCTTCAACCCAGTTGCAAAAACCATTCTCAGCACAAATGTCCCAGGTTCAGAGGAAATCTTAAGGGAAACTTTAAATAGTTTTAATCAAAAAGAATATCCTTGTACTGAGTTCAAAAATAAGTTAATAAAACAGGTTAACTTCTTTTTAACGGATGGAAGATTTTAAAGACATTCTAAAAGGCGATTTTGTCTGTAGCTCATTATTATTGCAACAAACATACTGTGAATTAGTTTTCCATTAGCGTCATTATTTTGAAACTCCTTTTGTTAAGGATACTCACATAAAACAGGTCCTCCTTCTCTCCTGGGAGGAGCCTGCGAAGGTTGAAACCGCTGCTGCTTCTCTCCACACCCTAACCTCAGCAACTCCAGGATTTAAGCCTGAAGGAAACAGGAGAAAGGGGTCAATTAGGGAACAGAGAAGCAGCAGATTCTAAATCAGGGCACATGCATGAGCTCTCAGGTGGAAATCAGGGGAAGAGTTTATGTGTGTTCGCATTTTTTTCACAAGCTTAAGATGTCCAATGTGTACAATTATTTATACCTAAGACATCTCCTGAGACTTCTTCTGACTGGAAGGATTTTGTTGTTGTTATCATTTGTTTGCTTGTTTTTTAGGAAATACTAATCAGCTCGCTTTTCAAATTTAATGCCCATACTTTTAACATAGCTGCTTAAGTTCTATATCATGAATTGGCTCTGTCATTAATTTGGGGGCTTACCCACCTCACATGAGAAGTTTACTCTGGGAAGCTCCAGAGCTTGTCTCAAAGAGACAGATGGTCTCCAGAGCAACATAAACCAGGGCTCAACAAGAGGTCTCAGTAACAGGCCATCAGGAAAAAACAAAATAAAACAAAATGCCTTAAGTTTCCATATACAAGAAAACAAATACTGGTTTCAGATTTTTAAAAATTTGAGCCCCAAATTAAAAGTCTCAAGGGCGGGACTTCCCTGGTGGTCCAGTGGTTAAGACTCTACGTTCCCAATGCAGGGGGCCTGGGCTCGATCCCTGGTCAGGGAACTAGTTCCATACATGCCGCAACTAAAGATCCCAGATGCTGCAACTAAAAGATCCCACATGCCACAACTAAAGATCCCACATGCCGCAATTGAAAGATCCCGCATGCCGCAACTAAGACCCAGCACAGTCAAATAAATAAATAAATATTGCAATATTAGGGGAAAAAAAGTCTCAAGGGCAACCTCTCTAATTGCAGGCCTTGGTTTGCAACTCAACTGCTTCCCAAATGGGCAACTCTGTGCCATGGACATCAGGTTGAAGAGTTACAGATGTTTCTAGTTTAACAGTGTTCAATAATTCTCCCTAGAAATGATGGGAGTCCAGCCAGTGATAAGTAAATGTTTGAGACATAACAAAGGACTAGAAAGCCCAGATGCAAATGTGGTTTTGAGGGGAAATCTTTCCTGAGTGACTAGGAACATGATCTGGAGGCAGTGGACAGTAACACCCTGAAGCAGGCCTGCAAGAAACACAATGCCAGGCCTACTGTATGGATTTGGATATTGCTGACCTATAAAAGGGAATCAACTATTTTGAACAACTATGGATTAAATACAAGGAAACAAAATGAGCAATGTAATCAGGGAAATAAAGAAGCGTTAGATGAACAGGGAAATAAGAGGAAGAGGAAAGTCAGTATGTGTTGGCACTGCACTTCTGGGCTAGGTCAGCACTGGGTAATCGAGATGGACAGCTCTTCAGATGGACTGAGGCCTGAACAGTTTCCACTTTCTTCCTCATACTCACGTATTTCTACATATTTAAGTCGTACAAATAAATTAACCATCTCTGTGGCATAAGCTTTCTGTAGTAAGCATCACAGGGAATGTATTTATAAACATGCCAAGGGAATGTGCGGTCAACTGCACACACGTCTCGCACCTGTTTCTTGGATCCCATGCCACCTGCTCCAGCCTCAGTGAAGTGGAGCTTGGAGATTCGAGCTCTCTCAGGCTGCTGACTGAGTCTGGTTTTGCAGGTCTTCACTTGGCTGTGTGCTCCTCCATCCCAGGGTGTGTACACATGGCTTCCCTAGAACAGCTGTCAGCAAGTCCTTCCACTCACCTCCCTTCTGGAAACGCCTTCCTCTGACTTCCATGCCAACCCTCTGAATTCTTCTACCACTCCCATTCTCTGCTCATCCCTTAATGCCAGTGGCCCCTGTGATTCTGACCTCAGCCCAGTTCTCTTCTCGCTCGGAGTCCATTCCCAGCATGTGGGGAAGTGCGTGGGCACTAGACTCAGAACCCGCAGGCTGCAGGCTGCGTGTGTGTGATCCTGGGCAGGTTCCCTGACATCTCTGACGTGTCCCCTCTTATAAAGTGGGGCCAGTACGCGGACCGACTTCATGGGGTCATAAGGAAGAGCGAATGAGTTCAGACGTGTGAATTGCCCGGCACCCAGAGTACAGGCTCAGCTTCTTTAACTGGGACAGCCATGGCTTCAACTATTATTTAGTTGAATAACTCGATCACTTACTTAGTTGATGGTTAGTTGACTAGCGGATAAACTCTGATTTTCTAGCTCATATTTCTTGTCTGAGCTCCAGTCCATTTAGCCAACCGCCTACTAAACATCCCCAGTTACACCCAGGGCCCCTTCAAGTAATTCCACGTTCACAGACTAACCACCCTCCTCTCTCCACTCCTGCTCCACCCGAAACTACTCTTCTTTTTTATTCTTTTTCCGAGATGAGTAACGGCATCATCCATCCAAATGTCCAAACCTTCGAAAGTTAACAGAATCTCCCCTTTTCTCAACTACCCGTACCCTAAACATAAAGATCCAACTGCGGAGACTTCCCTGATGGTCCAGTGGTTAAGACTCTGCGCTTCCAATACAGGGGGCACAGGTTCAATCCCTGGTCGGGGAATGAAGATCCCACGTGCTGCGGGGCACAGACAAAAAGAAAAGAAAAGAAAATCCAACTGGTCACCACATCTTTTCAGTTTTGCTTCCTGACCATCTTCTCTTCTGGGTTACCGTCCTCCCTGCCTCTAGACTCTTCCCTCCCACACCGTCCTCCTTTGACACTGCAGTCAGTGGGTTCATCCTAGAAAGGATGGTTTTCATGATCTTTCCATTGACCTTCAGGATAAATCCACAGTTTTTAGCACAGCATGTGAGGTACTTCATCAACTTGCCTTTCTCTTCCCCTGTTTTATCTCCTCCCACCCCCCCCAGACCCCATTCCAGCCACAGGAAACCACTGTAATCCCCGACGTTATCACCTCTCCTTCACCACCATGCCCTCGTTAATACAACCAGGATTACCCCCTGTTCTCCATCTAGATAATCTTGCTCTGTTATCTTCTTTCTAACTCCTGGGACTCTGCTCCAGATGGAATTAAAACAACAACTAAAGGATAGTTAACAGATGCTACAACTCCAGTTCTGTTTGCTCAAAACAGTGAAATTCCTTTCTTGCCTTTATTTCTGAGGCACAGAATAGATTTCTTTCTTGGTCGTTTTATTTTTTGCTTTCCAGTGACGGATAATGACCCTTTGCGTGAGGAGCTGGTGAGATGGGATAGACCTTCTACCAAAATGTCAAAATAAGAGATCTAGATGGTGAGGAAAACTTGGTGAAAACACAAAGAAACTGTGAGAGGGGAGGAGGTGCAAAGCCAGCCTTTCCTGAATCACAGTAGCCATTCTTCCTCCCACCTCCCTCCCTCTCCTCTGCTTTCTCTATCTCTCTGCTCTTTGTCCTTATCTGTCACACACACACACACACACACACACACACACACACACACACTTCTCTTAAGGGAAGAAGAGCTCTGTGTTCTCTTTAAATCCCTCAGGTCCTACATTTTATTGCTCTAACAGTCCGCCTCCCTGAGGTTCCTGTCCAGACAAGCTATTTCAAACTTCGGTAGAGAAGCTGTTGGTTCACTCGCCTGGTTTGGAAGCGTCTGGGGAGCAGGTCTCGCAGCCCTGTCTCCCGCCCTGCCTCCTCTCCCCGGTCCTGGCAGGTGGGCGACAAGGCAGACAAAGGTCCATTTGTAACCTCCTTCTAGCACCTCCTCTCTTCTCCTTTTGCCCAAACTCACCCAGTGAGTTGGAGCATTTCAGCAGATTCCTCTGTCAAGAAGACCAAAGGAAAGGAGAAGAAAAAGGGTATGGACTTTTTTTCCTTAAGAATCATTTTATGTCATTGATTCTACTGCAAACTACTGCTATAGACTAGAGCAGAAGTGTATTTGTGTCTTGAGTCAGAAGAGAAGGACAGAGAGGCAGAGAGTCTCTGAAGAGGTGATGTGTGTACTTTGAGAAAGATGCTGCTTTTCCAGGTTAGAGAAAAAGAATCAGATTAAAGGAGAATAGAAAATGTACATTCCTTAAGGGGAAAGGCATTTAATTGGGGACTTAAAAGGAGGCAGCTCCCTCACTGCTGCTCCTTGTTAAAGCCCCCATCTGCCCTGAATCTGGCTCCACCATTCCACCTCTCAGGACTATGCGAGGGTGATGAAGTACACAAATTCCTTTTCAATGCAGTAGCTGTTATCTCTGTATTCCTACTTTATGTAAAGTGTAATGGCAATGTCTAAGAAAGTGAATGTTTTCTGCTTTTAAAAATCCTGATTCCTTCTAGAAAAATGGTATCGATGACCTTAATTGCCAAGCAGAAATAGACACAGATGTAGAGGACAAACGTATGGATACCAAGGGGGAAAGGGGTGGGGTGGGAGGAGTTGGGAGACTGGGATTGACACATATATAACTATTGATACAATGTATAAAACAGACAACTGATGGGAATATACTGCATAGCACAGGGAGCTCTACTTAATGCACTGTAATGTCCTAAATGGGAGGGAAACCCAAAAGGGAGGGGATATATGTATATGTATGGCTGATTCATTTTGCTGTGCAGTAGAAGCTAATACAACATTGTGAAGCAACTATACTCCAATAAAATTTTTTTAAAATCCTGATTCCTAAAAAGTAACTGGCATAAATGTGTGAGACAAAGAGGGAATTCACGGAATTCATCCTTGGTGTCCCCACCGTGGAACACAACACAGTGTCTGTACTGCTGCAATACAGGGAACTCTTTTTCCCTTTGGGGCTTATAAAAATTCCTCTTTAAAATTCCTTGACTTAGTTACATAGACTGTGTAAAGCTCTCCCAAACACTGGTCCTTTTATCCAGTGATGATGATTTCTCATGGCCAGGGAAATAGTTAAAATGATGCAAGCCTGCATATTCATATCATTCTCTGAGGTGCTTGAAGACAGACCACCTTCAGGGAGGACGTGGACTTTGTTTTACCACTGATGAAGGTCTCTTGGGTACTGGGGCTGATCGTGTCTATTTTAAAGATGTTTGGAAGGCTTAACCACCTTCTACTACCACTTCTTTTCCTTTAACCTACACTGTGAGAAGTTTCACTGCAGCCCTCAGTCATTCTAATACAAAACTCTTGTGGTACAGAGTGGGAATTTTAAAAATAATAGTTATTTTCATCTATGGAAAGATGAATGGAAAAACACCACGACTGGACGGCAGTTTTAATCTCTTCCAACTATAACTTTGATATTTTAAATGTCAAGTTCTGAGCTGGAATTTTCATTTGTTTGTGTAGCCTTTGCTTCCTTCTGGCTGTAATGAAAGGAATCTGAAAATGGGCTGCCCTTTCTAACTCATCAACTCTGTTTCATCCCACTGCTCTTAATACCAGTTTCCAGAACTGGCATCAGCTGTCTGCATGAGCGCTGCAGCATAAAGGCCTCAACGCTTTCACGACATAGCTGTGTTTTGGCCATTAAATGAGATACTTTTTCTTTTTAAGTCTCCACTTAACTCCAACCATTCAAAAGCCTGCTGGTGCCAAATATCCTCACACAACCAAAATTTGCAATGCCCTACCCATATGATGGTGACAATGATTTGTTGCTTAATTGGAAACATCTTGTTCATAGTTCTGTATCCTTTGCAATGGTCTTTTAAAAATAATGCCACTATTGGGATATGAATGGTATCTTACATTAGTTAATTACATAAAATTGAATCCAAAAAAACCAATTGGTAACTATCTAAAGATCTCTAGTTATTCCTTCAGATATTCAGTTTTTAGCCTTGTTTTCTGTTGTAATTTGGATGTACTTCAGGAGGAATTTTAAATGCATCTACTTCAACAGAAAGAGGGGAAAAAAATAGAGCAATTTGCTTCGAATTGGTCAAAGTCATTTCACTCTTGTTGGCACTTGAAAAATATATGGTCTTGATGGACTGCCAAGGATGAAGGTCGGTGTCTTTTAATGAAACAACAAACCAATGTATCATGGTAACATACTGGTTCAGGCATTTCCCCACTTGCCAAATAATAGTTAAAGCTATTTATGTGCACTGAAGTAAAGGAAGAAGAGAAGACTTCAGTTCAAACATGTAATTTATAAAGTGTTAAAAAAAAAAAAAAAAAAAAAAAGACTACCAGGGAGTCCTTGCCTGGTGTGGAACTTTCCATCCCAGTATGTGCCTGAGGTAGACAACAGACATCATTCTGTGCTCCGGCCTGGACACAGCCAGGAAAAGCGCATGGTGTGGCAACATACCCACTTACTTCTCCAGCAATTTACTTGTTCCTTCCTTCAGCAAATGCTTTCTGAATGCTTCCTGTGAGCCCAGCCTGGAAGCAGGCCCCTGAGAGATGCAGGAGGAGGGGAAGGTACCCTGCTTGCCTTCTCGGTGCTGGCATCTCTTCCTCCAGTTCCCGTACATGGGCTGGCCCTGGTCTCCATCCCTCCCCTCTTCTCTTCCCACCCTGCACTCACTACCCTGCGGTCCCACAGCTATAAATACTATCGATAAATATCCTGATGACTCTCGAATTCATACTTCTGGCCCTGACTTCCAGACTCACATTCAACTGCCTACTCAGAATCTTCATTTCATGTCTGATAGGCATCTCAGATTAATTTGTCCAAATTCTTTTTTGTTTGTTTAAATTTGTATTGGAGTATAGTTGCTTTACAATGTTGTGTTAGTTTCTACTGTACAGCAAAGTGAATCAGCTCTACATATACATATATCCATTCTTTTTTGGATTTCCTTCCCATTTAGGTCACCACAGAGTACTGAGTAGAGTTCCCTGTGCTATACAGCAGGTTCTCATTAGTTATCTTCTTTATACATATTATCAACGCAAATCAGCCAAGAATGTTAAGGCCAAAAGGAAAAAAGTAAACTATATATGCAGCAATATATATATTTATTTTATTTCGTACCTGTGTGAGATGATATATGTACACTGAACTTATTGTGATAATAACTTCATGATGTATGTAAATCAAATCATTATGCTATATACCTTAAACTTCTACCGTGCTATTTGTCAATTATATCTCAATAAAACTGAAAGGAAAAAAAATTAACTTGTCCAAAAGTTTACCCTAAGATCCCCCCCCGCCACTAGATCGACTCCTTGCAATTCATCCTCAGCTCATGTCAGTAAATGTCAGTACCATTCAGGTCAGAAACCTAAGAGTCATCCTGGATTCTTTCCCTCACCTCATTCTTCAATCAACTTCAACTCTTTTTCCGACGTACCTCTCCCCCGCCAGCACCCCCAAACATAAATGTTAGAGTTTCCCACTGTCCCTGGCCATCTCAATTTCTCCTTCTTAACACCCTCCCCAATGCACATCAAAAAGAAGCACACAAAATGTTAACAACAGCCCTCTCCATGTTGACACTCCAGTTGAATTTTATTCTATCTGTGCTTTTCTCTATTTTCCATGTTTAAACTATTACTTTTTTTTAGAAAAATAATTGATATTTTTCTAAAAAAAATATCCAACTAGGATTACAGCTCTCATTAGAACCATCCGATGGAAAGAAAGCATAAGACATTAATAGTCATGAAGTGAGCTTAAGAACAAACTACACTTCAATGCAGGAAATATAAGAATGGTAATACGAGGTCAAATTGTCTAAATGCATGACTTTGTCCAAAGGCCACAAGGAATAGACAAAATTAAGATAGATCACCAAAAATAAGAACATGATTACATAGTAAAAAAAACTCAGAAGATCAAAGCTCTAAAAGATAAGAAATATGCCAAAGACCTAAAATAACAGAAAAATTCTATTGCATTAGGGCAAAAAGATTAAAAAGAGCTTACAGCTCCCTTCCCAACTCCTCCCCATACACCCCACCTTCTGATAGAGAGGAATCTGGTGAGGGGGGTTAGAGAAAAGCCAGGTGATGTTTGTTGTTGAATCTTCTGATAAAGGTACACATACACAGAAACATACACACACACACACACACACACACACACACACACACACACACACACACACATATATTTTTTTGCAGTATGCGGGCCTCTCACTGTTGTGGCCTCTTGCAGAGCACAGGCTCCGGACGCGCAGGCTCAGCGGCCATGGCTCACAGGCCCAGCCGCTCCGCGGCATGTGGGATCTTCCCAGACTGGGGCACGAACCTGTGACCCCTGCATCGGCAGGCGGACTCTCAACCACTGCGCCACCAGGGAAGCCCGAAACATGTATTTTTAAGTCAGGTATGAGCTAGTAGGCCAGAATAAATGCTAGTTTTGACAAAAAGCAAGCAAACAAAAGAAATTGGGAAGTACATTTTAAAGTCAAACTATTTAGAAAAAATTAAATACAATTAAATTAAAACAGTAGTACCTGATGACATGCAAATTTAAGGATTTGGTAGCTCACTAACCTCTTCCAGGCATAAATAGTTCTCTGCAACTAGATATTGAGTTTAGCAATCTGAGAAACTCCTCCTTCCCTGGCTATAAGCATCTAAAGATTAGGATACATTATTTATTCTTTCATTAACGTGCCAGGTACTGTTTAGCGTACTTGGATACATATCAGACAAAATCCTGCCTTCCTGGAGCTTACATTCAAGTTTGGGGAGATACAATAAGAATATTTTATAATAATTTAGAGGTTTATAAATGCCATGGAAAACCAGAGCAAGTAAGGCAGACTGAGAATCTGAAAGAGGAGACAGCGTTTTATTTTTTAATTTAAAAAAATTTAAAACTGAAGTATAGTTAATTTACAATGTTGTGTTAGTTTCTGGTGTACAGCACATATATATTCTTTTTCAGAGTCTTTTCCATTATAGGTTATTATAAGGTATTGAATATAATTTCTTGTGCTATATGGTAAGTCTTTGTTTTTTATCTATTTTATATATTGTAGTATATATCTGTTAATTCCAAACTCCTTATTTGTCCCTCCCCCCGACCTTTCCCCTTTGAAAATCATAAGTTTGCTTTCTGTGTCTGTAAGTCTGTTTCTGTTTTGTAAATAAGTTCATTTGCATCATTTTTTTAGATTCCACATATAAGTGATATCCTATGATATTTGGCTTTCTCTGACTTACCTCACTTAGTATGATAATCCCTAGGTCTATCCATGTTGCTGCAAATGGCTTTATTTCATTCTTTTTATGGCTGAGTAATATTCCATTGTATATCTGTGCCACACCTTCTTTATCCATTCCTCTGTTGATGGACACTTAGGGTGCTCCCAAGTCTTGGCTGTTGTGAACAGTGCTGCAGTGAACATAGGGGTGCAGGTAAGTGGAGACAGAATTTTAAATAGGACAGTGGGGTAGGTGTTATTGAGGAGCAAAGGCTTGAAGAAGGTGAGGTAGTTAGATATGCAGATATTTGGAGGAAGAGCTTTCCAAGCAGAGGAAATAACCAGTGCAAAGGCCCTGAGGCAAGAATGCATATGGCATTTTTGAGGAACAGCTGGAACAGAACAAACAAGGTGAAGAGTAGATGATTTCAGAGAGGTGATGGGGAGCCAGATTGCATATGGAGGTCACCGCAATGACTTTAGCTTTGACTCAAAGAAAGTGGAGTTGTCGGAAGAGGATGGGTTTAGTAATTGATATTTTCCTTAATTCCTTTGGTATTCCTGGCACTCTGGACAGTGCCTGGCATAAATGAAACACTAAAAAACATTTGTTAAGTGAAACTAAGTAAAAGCAGCTTGCTCCTGTTCTCCTCTCTCTCATGTGATTGCTGAATAGCTTGATCAGTGACCCGCATATTAGCACTATTCACTCACTTCCCCACCTTCCCAGCAATGGCTGCTCTTCTCCTGAAAATCCTTGCTGGGTTGATGCTGGTCTGTGCAGAGGAAGTACAAGAAGATTTGGGCCTGAAGA
Organism: Neophocaena asiaeorientalis asiaeorientalis; assembly: GCF_003031525.2. Taxonomy (NCBI): domain Eukaryota; kingdom Metazoa; phylum Chordata; class Mammalia; order Artiodactyla; family Phocoenidae; genus Neophocaena; species Neophocaena asiaeorientalis. The sequence continues at coordinate 1,103,696 of NW_020173697.1, forward strand.
TTAGAGAGCGACTCTGGGCTACATTTCAGCAGCCTATTTCATCGAGGACAAAGTTTACAAGCACCATTGTAGAAGTAGGAAGGGCAGCCTAAATGAATGGCTCCTGTGCAACCATACTGGGTATTATTTGTTGAATTCTGGGACAAATAGCCACTTTCCCTATCTAAGAGATGCACATCAGAGGAACTATATTTCAATTTGGGGAAGGGAGAGTAGAAGGAGGGAGAAACATACTTCTGAGAATTCGGCTTGTGTTAAAATCGACAGAGTACCACACAGCTCATTTTCAGAATCTGTAAGATTTGGGTACCTGTCCTTCATATTCCTCCCAAAATAGCTACAAATAGTGAGAGTGATATAGAAAGCTTTACTTCTGCCCAAGATGCAGTAACAGAAACCAGATCTGCCCACTTCCTTGAAACAACAACAAAAAACAGCCAAAATATATGAAACAATCTTTGTCAAAACACTGGATTTCAAGCAAGGAAGAACACTGATTCTTGGGAGATGCGAAGCAAGTGACGTCGGCCCTACAATTTCCCCCAGTCTACTGCCTTGAGGGAACCCAGATAGAGTCCAGCCAACTCCCTGAGTTGTAGAAGTGGGGCTGAGAGTCAGGGAGACCAAGGCAGCTGGAGACCACAGAACAGAGTGCCTGAGAGAGGAGAGATACACAGAGACAGAACCCCGGAGTCTGCAGAGGGCCCCACCCAAGTATTTGGCAGAAAATTGATTAGTGTATGCAAATGAGGGAACTATGGAAGCGGGGAGGGGAGGAGGACTATCTGAAAGGATTAGAGAACAGAGTGCCTGGTACTCAAAAGGCCAGGAATACTCACAGAGAAAGAATGGCCTCAGTAGTGAGGAATAATTAGCCCTAGACTGAGAACAGATCTGGAACCACCTAACAAATCATCAAAGCAAGACTTGCAAGGATCAAACTGCTTCCGACTAACTTAGTTGCATCCCAAAACAAAGCACAAGAATACTTATAAGAATATAAAAATACCCAGCATCCAATAAGGCAAAATTATAAATTTCTGACATCCAATCAAAGATTACCAGGCATACAAAGAAGCAGGAAAACGTAACTCATAATTAGAATAATCAATCAATCGAGACCAACCCAGAACTGATACATGTTAGAATTAAAAAGCAACAATAAAACAGATATATCGGGCTTCCCTGGTGGCGCAGTGGTTGAGAGTCTGCCTGCCGATGCAGGGGACACGGGTTCGTGCCCCGGTCCGGGAAGACCCCACATGCCGCAGAGCGGCTGGGCCCGTGAGCCATGGCCGCTGAGCCTGCGTGTGTGGAGCCTGTGCTCTGCAACGGGAGAGGCCACAACAGTGAGAGGCCCATGTACCGCAAAAAAAACAAAAACAAAAACAGATATATCCTTAAGGCGCTGAAAGAGAAAAACTGCCAACCTATCATACTATAACCTGTTATACTATAACCTTTGTTCAAAAACAAAGGTGAAATAAAGACATTTTCAGACATACAAAAGCTGAAAGAATTCATCACCAGCCAACCTACATTATAAGAATATTAAAGGATATCCTTCAGGTATAGGGAAAATGATATCAAACGGAAATATGAATTTACACAAAGGAACGAAAAGCACTAGAAATAGAAACTGCATGGATAAACGTGTAATATTTTTTCTTGTTATTTAAATCCCTGAAGTTTAAACGACTGTTTAAATGAAATAATATACTTGGGGTTTATAGCATATACATAAAAAATATATAACAATAATAGCATAAAGGATGGGAGGAGAGAAATGTTAATATATTATTGTAAAGTTCTTATACTAATGTAAAGCATCATAATATCGTTTAAAGAAAGATAATGATAAGTAAAAATAGATAAAATAAACCCTAAGTCAATCATCAAAATAGCACAGTGAAGAATAACAGCTTATCAGCCAACAGAAGAAGTGAAATTATAAAAAAATTTCAGTTAATCCAAAAGAGCACATAAAAAGAGGGAAAAAGAAAGAACAGATGGACCAAAGAGAACAAATTATGACAGATTTAAATCTAACCATGTCAATAATCACATTAAATGTGAATGGTCTAAACACTGCCCTTAAAAGGCAGAGGTAGTCAGTTTAGATAAAAAAGCAAGACCAACCTATAGACTGCCAGTCTATAAGAAACACATTTGAAATACAAAGCCACAAAAAGTAAAAATAAAAGCATGGAAAAATATGTTCAGAGGTCAGAAGATCCAATATTAAGATGCTAATACTCTCCAAATTTATCTATAAATTTAATGCAATCTCAACCAAAGTTCCAGCAGGCTTTTTCTGTAGAAATTGACAAGCTGATAACAAAATTCATAATAGACTGCAAAAAACCTAGAATTGCCAAAACAACTTTGTGAAAGAACAAAGGTTCGAGGATAATTCTACCCAATTCCAAGAATTACTACAAAGCATCAGTAATCAAAACTGTAGTACTGGCATAAAAATAAACAAATAGATCAATGGAAAAGAACAGAGTCCAGAAACAGGCCCACACGTATATTAAAAAGTGATATTTGACAAAGATGCAAAGGTAATTCAGTGGAGAAACAACAGTCTTCTCAACTTATAGTGCTAAAACTATTGGACAACCATAGTTGAAAAAACCTAAAAAAGAATTTCAATCCATATGCACTATATACAAAAAACAAAAAAAACTACTATGGACCACGAAACTAAATGTGAAACATAAAACTACAAAACTTTAGAAGAAAACATAGAAGAAACACTTTGTGACCTTGGGTAAGGCAATAATTTCTTAGCTATGACACCAAAAGCACATTCCATTAAAAAAATTGAGAAATTAGACTTCATTAATTTTAAGAACTTTTGCTTTTAAAATCATTGTCAAGAAAGTGAAAAGGAAAGCCATACATGAAGAGTAAATGTTTGCAAAACCTATTTATTAGGGCTTGATCTCACTAAAAGACCAAGCCCTAATATATAATATCTCTATTAGATATTATTATATCTAATAAAGAACTTGTGTCCAGAATATATAAACAGCCCTCACAACTCAAGAACACAAGCCCAATTTTTTTAAATGGGAAAAGATTTGAACAGACAGTTCACCAAAGAAGATACACAGATGAACAAAAGCATATATGAAAGGGGCTCAATACCATTAATCATTAAGAAAATACAACATAAAACAACCATGAGACAGCTATTAGAATGGCAAAAAAATAAAAAAGACTGACCATACCAAGTGTTGGAGAGGACATGGACAAACTGGACTACTGGTGGAAATTTTAAATAGTACAACCACTTTGGAAAAACAATTTAGCAATTCCTTAAAACGTAAAACATACACCTACCAGCTATTCTACTCCTACGTGAATACTGAGAAAAATCTCCACAAGGTTCTGGCAGGTAGTGGGAAAGGAACCCTCTTGAAATATGTCAGAACATTCTGTTCTTCTTACCAAGGCCTGCCCTTGGGAGAAACTAGTGAACCAGAGCCTAATCAACTGGAGTATTATCAGAACCCGACTGATCTGGGGTAAGGGAAATACCCAGCTCCAGTCCACCTAGCCATACTGTCCCACCTAAGGGGAGAGGAAAGAACTGAGACACATTTGTGAAGTTCGCAGCCCAGAAGCACAGTCTCACTAAAAGACCAAGCCCTAATTACAGGACCATGGAATGCTTCCTCTCCCTTCATATCTCACCACCACATTACCAAAGGCCTAGTTACAGCATTTCCTTTTACCTGGTACATAGCATCTGGCTATCAAGAAAAATTTACAAGTCATACCAAAGACAAATAGATAAAGCAAGCATGAGAACCAGACATGGAAGTGATGTTGGAATTATGAGACCAGGAACTTAAAACAACTGTGATTAAAGATGATGGACTGGAGTGGGGGGGATGCCCAATGCCACTTAAAATGCATACCATTACCAACAAGGTAGAACAAACTTACAAGCATTTTCCTGATACTAGATGGGTATTAGAAAGGGATATCCTATTTAAATGTATGTAGCATGCAAAATATTAAATGCAAATTAATGATACTATACCTATTACAGTAAAATTTTAAAATGCATAAAAACAACCCTGTGATTAATATGTTAAGGGGTCTAATGGATAAAGTGGACAGCATGAAAGAACAGATGGGCAATGCCAGCAGAGAGATGGAAATCCTAAGAAAGAACCAAAAATAAATAGTAGAGATAAAAAGAACACTGTAACAGAAATGAAGAATGCCTTTGGTGGGCTTATTAGTAGACTGGACAAAGCTGAGGAAAGAATCTCTGAGCTTGAGGACTGGTCAATAGAATCCTTGAAAACTGAAAGTCTAAAAGAACAAACATTGAAAAAAAAGCAGAAACAGAACCTCCAAGGGCTGTGTGACAACTACAGAGGTGTAACACACGCAAAACAAGAACACCAGGAGAAGAAAGAGAGGAAGGAACAGAAAAAATACTTGAAACAATAATGACTGATAATTTACTTAAATTAATTTCAGAAACCAAACCACAGATGCAGGAAATTCAGAGAACATCAAGTAGACCATATGTCAAAAATCTACACATGGGGGCTTCCCTGGTGGTGCAGTGGTTGAGAGTCCACCTGCCAATGCAGGAGACGTGGGTTCGTGCCCTGGTCCGGGAAGATCCCACAGGCCACGGAGCGGCTGGGCCTGTGAGCCATGGCTGCTGAGCCTGCGCGTCCGGAGCCAGTGCTCCACAACGGGTGAGGCCACAACAGTGAGAGGCCCGCATACCACACACACACAAAAAAAATCTACACATGGGGAAATAATTTTCAAACTACAGAAAAACAAAGATAAAGAAAAGGTCCCTAGAAGATGCCAGAGGGGGAAAAATCACCTTACCTACAGAGGAACAAAGAAAAGAATTACATCCAACTTCTCAGAAACTGTGCAAACAAGAAGAGAGTGGAATGAAATAAAATGTTGAAAAAAAAATTACCAACCTAGAACTCTGTACTATGCAAAATTATCCTTCAAAAGTAAAGGAGAAATAAAGACTTTCTCAGACAAACAAAAATTGAGAGAATTCATAGCCAGTAAACCAGCCTTGTGAAAAATGTTAAAAGTTCTTTCAAGAGAAGGAAAATAATATAGGTTAGGAATTTGGATCTACATAAAGTAAAAGCACTGAATTAGAATAAGAGAAGGTAAAATAAACTTTTATTCTTCTTATTCTTAATTGATCTAAGAGGTAGCGGTTTGTTCAAAATAATAGCAACAATGTATTCAACTATCTATGTTATATGTGTATATAGATAAAGATTTATATATGTATAGATATATATGCTTATGAATGGCGGCAATGATACAAGGAATGAGAGGAAGGAATCAGAATTATTTTGTTATGAGGTACTCACATTACTGTACTGTGAAGTGTTATAAGATTATTTGAAAGCAGAGTTCGGTTAGGTATAAATGAATACTGCAAACACTATGGCAACCACTGAAAAAGTAAAAAAGAAAAAGTATAACTAATACGTTAAGAAAGAGGAGAAATGGAATCATAGGAAATGCTCCATTGAAACCAGAAAAGGAGGCAGAAAAAGAGTGGAAGAGAAAAATAGGAACAATAGCAATAAACAGAAAACAATAATAAGCATAGCAGATCCTAATCTAACTATATCAATGTCAATGTTGAACGTCAATGATCTAAATGCACCAATTACAAGACAGAGGTGGTCAGAATGGATCAAAAAGCATGACCCTTACTGCTTCAGTGGAATATAGCAAAACCTTTCTAATATTTTGGCTTACTTTAAAATATCTTCAAGTTCATTCCAAAAATCTCTGAAAATAAAACCTAGTATATTATTCTTTGAGAACACGTACACACATAATTTTATTTCTGATTTCAAAAATGATGACATGAATATTAGCTATCAGTAAATCAAATGTAACTTTAATCAATGAAAATGAGTTACCATTAGTATGTTAAAAGGATTTTAGATTTGCTTCATTTTATGAAGGATAGGTAGGCCTATCTGAAATCATTATTTCATTTACATAAAATTAAAGATTTAATTAAAAGAATATAACCATAAAAAAAAAGCATGACCCAACTATATGTTGTCTCACTTTAAATATAAATACACATATAGATCAAATGTAAATGTATGGAGAAAAATACATCATGCTAACAATAACCAAAAGAAAGCAGGAGGAACTATATTAATTTCAGACAGCTCAAACATCAAAGTAAGAAAAGTTATCAGGGATAAAGAAGGGTATTACATAATGATAAAGGGGTCAATTCTCCAAGAATACATAACAATTCTTAACAGATACTTGCCTAACAACAGTGTATCAGGTTACATGAGCTAAAAACCAATACAACTGCAAGGAAAAGTAGATGAATCCACTATCATAGCTGGAGGTTTCAACACCCCTGCCTCAGAAATGGAGAGATCCAGCAGGCAGAAAATCAGAAAGGACATAGTTGGACTCAACAACACCACCCATCAACTTGATATAATAGATATCTGTAGATCACTTCACCCAACAACAGTAGAATACACGTCTTTCTCAAGCTCACCTGCAACATTCACCTAGATAGACAACATTCTGAGCCATAAAACACATCTTACCTAATTTAAAAGAAGTCACACAAGGTCTGCTCTGAGACCACAGTGGAATTAAACTAGAAATCAATAACAGAAAGATAACTGGAAAACAGAAGAACATGTAGAGATTAAACACATTTCTAAATAACACATAGGTCAAAGAAGAAATCTTGAGAAATTTTTAAATATTTTGAATTTAATGAAAATGAAAACACAACTTACCAAATTTGCAGGATGCAGCAAAAGCAGTGCATAGAGGGAAATTTATGAAGGCAATGAATGCATACATTAGAAAAGAAGAGAGATCTAAAATCAATCATCTAAGTTTCTACCTTAGGAAACTAGAAAAAGAGCAAATTAAATTTGCTCCAAAGTAAGCAGAAGAAAAGAAATAGTAAGAATTAGAGCAGAAATCAATAAAATTGAAAACAGGAAATCAACACAGAAAATCAATGAAGCCATAAGATGGTTCTTTGAAAAGATCTATAAAACTAATAAGCCTCTAGCCAGGCTAACTAAGGGAAAAAAAGGAGAGGACACAAAATTACTAATATCTGAAATGAAAGAGGGGACATTACTACAGATCACATGGAAAGTTAAAGGATAATAAAGGAAAAGCCCACAAATTTGATAACCTAGATGAAATGAACCAATTCCTTGAAAGACACAATCTATCAAAATTCACACAGGAAGAAATACATGATGTGAGTAGATCTGTATCTACTAAAGAAATTGAATCAGTAATTCATAACCTCCCGAAACAGAAATCACCAGGCCAGATGGGTTCCCTGGTGAATTCTATCAAACAGTTAGGGAACAAAGTATATCAAATCTCTACAAACTCTTTCAAAGCATAGAAGCATAGGGAATACTTCCTAACTCATTCTATGAGGCCAGCATTACCCTAATACCCAAACCAGCCAAAGACATCACAAGAAAAGAAAACTACAGATCAATATCTCTCATGAACATAGATGCAAAAATCCTCAACAAATTATTAGCAGACTGAATCCAAACAAGTATAAAAAGAATGATACACCAAAATCAAGTGGGATTTATCCCAGGTATGCAAGGCTGGTTCAACATTTGAAAGTCAATTAATGTAATCCATCACATTGACAGACTAAAAAAGAAAAATCACATGATCATATCAATAGATGCAGGAGAAGCATTTGATAAAATTTAAACTCAAGCATGATAAAAACTCTCAGTAAACTAAAAATAGAGGGGAATGTTCTCAACTTGATAAAGATTGTCTAAAGAAACCTTCAGGTAACATTATACTTAATGGTGGGAAACTTGAAGCTTTCCCACTAACATCAGGTACAAGGTAAGGATGTTGACTCTCACAACTCCTTTTCAACATCATACTGGAAGCCCTTGCTAATACAATAAGGGAAGAAAAGGAAATAAAAAGTATACAGAGTGGGAAGGAAGACATAATACTATCTTTGTTTGCAGATGACAGGTTGTCTATGTAGAAAATACAAAAGACTCAACAAAAAACTACTGGAACAAATCATAGCAAAGTTGTAGGGTAGAAGGTTAATATATAAAAGTCAACTGCTTTCCTATCTACTAAAAATGAGTAAGTGGAGTTTGAAAATTAGCACCTTCCCAAAATGAAATACTTAGGTATAAATCTAACAAAATATATACAACGAGATCTATATGAGGAAAAACTACAAAACTGTTGAACATAACCAAAGAACTAAATAAGTGGAAAGATATTCCATATCCTATGTTCACGGAGATAGGAAGACTCAATATTGTCAAGATGCCAGTTCTTCTCAACTTGATGTACAGATTCAATACAATCCCAATAAAAATCCCAGAAAGTTATTTTGTGGACATTGATAAACTGATTCTAAAGTTTATATGGAAAGGCAAAAGACCCAGAATAGCCGACACAATATTGAAAGAAAAGAACAAAGTCGGAGGACTGACACTACCTGACTTTAAGACTAACAATAAAGCTACAGTAATCAACACAGTGTGGTACTGGTGAAAGAATAGACAAATAGGTCAATGGAACAGAATAGAGAGCTCAGAAATAGAATTCTATAAATATAGTTAACTGATCTTTGACAAAAGAGCAAAAGCAATACAATGTGAAAGACAGTCCCTTCAACAAATGGTGCTGGAACAACCAGACATCCACATGCCCCAATATGAATATAAACACAGGCTTTACACCCTTCACAAGAAATTAACTCAAAATGGATCATAGACCTAAAAGTAAAGTACAAAACTCTAAAACTCCTAGAAGATAACATAGGACAAAATCTAGATGATCTTGGGTTTGGTGATGCCTTTTCAGACACAATACCAAAGACATGATATATGAAAAAATAATTAATAAGCTGGACTTCATTAAAATTAAAAACACCTGCTCTTTGAAAGAAAATATTAAGAGGATTAGAAGATAAGCCAGACTTGGAGAAAATATGTGCAAAAGGCATATCTGCTGAAGGACTGTTATCCAAACTGTACAAAGAACACTTAAAATTCAACAATAAGAAAACAAACAACCTGACTTTAAAAATGGGCCAAAGATTTTAACAGACACTTCACCAAAGAAGATATACAGATGGCAAATAAGCATATGAAAAGATGCTTCACATCATATGTCATCAGGAAATGCAAATTAAAACAATGAGAGACCACTACACACCTAGTAGAATAGCCAAAATCCACAACACTGACAACACCAAAAGCTGCTGAGAATATGGCATAACAGGAACTCTCATTCATTGCTGGTGGGAATGCAAAATAATCCAGCCACTTTGGAAGACAGTTTGATGGTTTCTTACAAAACTAAACATAATCTTAGCATATAATCCAGCAATCATGCTCCTTTGTATTTATCCACAGAGGTTAAAAACATGTCCACATAAAAACCTGCATGAGGATGTTTACAGCAGCTTTATTTATAATTGGCAAAACTTGGAAGCCACCAAGATGTCCTTCAGTAGGTGAATGGATAAATAAACTGTGGTACATCCAGACAATGGAATATTATCCAGTGCTAAAAAATAAAGATAGCTCTGTCAAGCCATGAAAAGACATGGAGGAACTTTAAAAGCATATTACTAAATGAAAGAAGCCAATATGAAAAGCTGACATACTGTGATTCATCTATAGGACATTATGGAAAAGGTGAAACTATGAAGACAATAAGAAGGACCAGTCGTTGCTGTGGGGCTGGGGGTTGGTGGGGAGAGATGAATAGGCAGAGCGCAGTGGACTTTTAGGGCAGTGAAAATACCATGTGTGATATTTAAATGATGGGTGTAAGCCATTACACATTTGTCCAATCCATAGAATGTACAACACAAGTCATGAAACCGAAGGCCAACTATGGACTTGGGGTGATTCGGATGTGTCAATGTAGGGTCATCCTTGGTAAAATGTACCATGTGGTGACGGATGTTGATAACATGGGAGATTGTGCATGTGTGGGGCAGGGGGTACATGGGAATCTGCAGCTACCTTTCCATTTCATTGTAAGCCAAACTGCTCTAAAATAACTAAGTTTTTTGAACCCATTATCTTACCTAAAATAACTGACCTTTGAGGTGCATCTAATCACTGAAAACTTCATAGTAAAATTTCCTTTCAACAATATTGTTTTCTTTCATCGTACAATATACATATCTGTCTTCTTCCCTTTTTCTTTTTTTTTTTTGGCGGTACGCAGGCCCCTCACCGCTGTGGCCTCTCCCGCTGCGGAGCACAGGCTCCAGACGCACAGGCCCAGCGGCCATGGCTCACGGGCCCAGCCGCTCTGTGGCATGTGGGATCTTCCCGGACCAGGGCACGAACCCGTGTCCCCTGCATTGGCAGGCGGACTCTCAACCACTGCGCCACCAGGGAAGCCCTCTTCCTCCCTTTTTAATACTCCAGAGGTAGGAAAGACACTTCAGCACCTGCCAACAAGATGAAATCCCAGTGGCTGTGGAGTCTGATTCTGTTTCCTCCAACTACTTTGCTAGTCTTCCTTTACTATAAGAGCCTCCATTTTCTTCATGTTTAACATGGAAGCCAGAAAAACGTGATTCAATAGATAATGCATATTCTATAGTTGTACGCAGATACGATACTTAAAGTGTTATCTCCTGAAAGAGGAATTAGACTTGCGGTATGACCCCAAGAGTTCAAACTAGAACTGGTGGGTGGAAGCCACAAAAAAATATTTTCCAGTAAGGGAAACGTTAGAACTGTATCAGTGGAATATATGGATTTAGTCAACAATGAGTTTCCCATCACGGTAGGTGTTCAAGAACAGGGTAAATGCCTCTTATGGGGAATTCAAGCCTCTGTTTTCAACTGAGGCTAAAATGTAACCCATGTGGGAGAAGAGTTCACAATTACTAAAAATATGCAACAAAAATGGGTCCCCAAAATAATTCTGAAAGTTTTAAAAACTTAACTATAAATATCTCTATAGAATATAATCTGTCAATGTCAGGATAACTGGGCTTTTTGTTTCTGTCAGGGTTGGACCCAGATTCTTGGACAATGTTGTTGGATATGCAAGGTCAAGAATCACTGTACACAATGATGTTATTTGTTCCAGAAATTTACTTGAGTTTTATCACCTTACAAAGCAGTTTTTCTCTACTGAATATACTAAAAAAAAATGACTTTGGGTCCTTAAAAACACAGATTCTGGCTCTTCCCACTATCTCCCTTTCCCCTCCCTCACATAACTCTCACTCAATATTTCTTTGTGGGGCTCAGGAATGTCATTTTTAACAAATATTCTAAGTGATTTTTATTGTAGGTGGTCATAAAACTAAACTTGAGAGACATTCAAAGATAGTAGAAAAAATCAATGCCCACTCTTTCTATTCAAGAGTTTATGAGAATGCTGCAGGACTTTATGTTCAGATGAATTCCATTTTTAAACCAAACAAACATATAAACACTGATACATTTTGTTTCTTCTTCTATCTCAGGGCCAAAAGCCAAAATGAAATTTATAGTACTTGCTGTCACTGTTGGACTAACTTTGCTGCTAGGAGTCCAAGCCATGCCTGCAAATCGCCTCTCTTGCTACAGAAAGATACTGAAAGATCGCAACTGTCACAATCTTCCAGAAGGAGTAGCTGACCTGACAAAGTTTGATGTAAACATCCAAGATCACTTCTGGGATGGGAAGGGATGTGAGATGATCTGTTACTGCAACTTCAGTGAATTGCTCTGCTGCCCAAAGTAAGGAAATGCAATCACAAAACATATTGCTGTGAAGTGTATGTACAACGACTCTTTAAGACACCTTCATAATGAGTGTGCTAAAATTAATCACCCTTTTCAGTAAAACCCTGTTCAAATCTCAGCTATTTTTTAGGATCATCACCATATGTACCGAAATGAATGTTTTCATTTAAGAGACAGAGTTTGGCAGATTTTAGTAAAACTAAATGAGATACAAGAAATTAATAACACTCCAATCTATTAAATTCTAATTTTCCTATCTGATTTTTAACCACACACACACAAAAATCTTCTGGTAGCTGAAGTCACCTTCAAGGCTGACATCTTAAACTAATTTGAAAACTAATAGAAGGCTTTAGATAAAAGATCCCAGTAAACAGATCAAGTAACTGGATGGAAAAGTTTGGTAATGGTGAAAGAAAAACTTTGTAGCTCTATGTATGAGTTAACCAGAAATTAACTGAATAGAGATTGTCCACTGACTTGGAAAGTAGATGTATTTTAAGTATAATACAAAGGTAGATAAATAAATAAATATTTATAGCTCTTGATTTTAAAATAATCTTCTCCTGGTTATTGAGGAAGCTCAAATACTATGATCTTGGCTACTTCATATTGAAATCAGCTTTTTCAAATTACTTTCAACATATCATCATATTTTTCATTTTTCTAAGAAATCTGTGAGCTAGAAAGGGCAGATATAACCATCTTATCAAAGAAAGGTGTACAGAGGTAAAATGACCACCAACCCACATAGTTAGCTAATATCAGCACTGAGACTAGAACACAGGTCTTCTGATTTGGCCTGGGTATTTTTTCTACCAAGCCAGTTGGTTCTTAAGTATGGTTCCCAGAACAGCAGCTTCAACATTACCTGAGTTCTTGTTAAAAACATAGTTCATTCCTGGGCCCCAGACCAAAGCAACTGAATCAGAAACAATGGAGAGAAAGCACAGCAATTATGGCTTAAACCCTCCAAGTGATTCTGATGCAAAATAAAATTTGAGAATCACTTGATTAAACAATGATATCAAGAGCTCAAGTTAACTGATTCCATAAAATGATTTAACTTTTCCTACATAAATGAAACGCCATCTAATATTAAAATATCATGTTTACTTTTTTGTAAGACTTGAAACTAATTTATTGAAATGTACTTACTTTATGATATAATTTTGTGATTATCCATTGTTAATGGATGAGCTAGAAGTATGGATATATGAAAATAATTTCTATCTGAGTTTGGGTTACAGTTTTCCCAGTAGCAACAAATATCTAAGTATATTTCTTTTTTTTTTTTTTGGCCTATAAACACAAATTTTATTTTGCCATTCTACTTTGCCAGTTGCATTGAATATAATTAAATACAGCACTGTATAAGTTTAAGGTGTACAGCACAATGAGTTGATATACATATACAGCTGACCCTTGAACAACACACGTTTGAATTGCATGGGTCCACTTATCCGTAAATTTCTTTCACTAAACATAATACATACCACAGTACTATCCCATCTGTGGTTGGTTGAATCCTCGGATGTTGAACCACAGATATGGAGGACTGACTGTAAAGTTATGCATGGATTTTCCACTGCACAGAGGCTCAGCACCCCTTACTGCTGCATTGTTCAAGGGTCAACTGTATTGTGAAATGATTACCATAATAAGTTTAGTTAACACGAATCACCTCATATAGTTACAAATTTTTTTTCCTTGTGATAACCTGTAGGATCTATTCTCTTAGCAACTTTCAAATATATCATACAACAGTGTTAGCTACAGTCATCATGCTGTACATTGCATGCTAAGTATATTTCTAATGAGCCATAATCATAATACTACTTTGCACATATACACAATTTTATATTATACCGTGCATTTTTATTATACATAACCTTATGTGATCTTTCCAACAAGAGTGGATAGAGTTGAGTAGCTCAAAATTTCACCTTTCCCTATAAAACCTAGAAATTTACTTATTGACTTCCCAACAAATTTTTAATCTTCTGTTTCTTAGCTGTAGATTTAAACTTCATGGCATATCCCCACCCATATCAGAGAAATGAATATTTTGGTATGCTTGTAAGGTTTTGAAATCACCCAATTTTTCCTTTTCTTTATAGACAAACGACAGCATAATGTCCATGGCAGATGGGGGAAAGTAGAAGAATTGATTACCTTCTTGGTCTTTGCTGCTCTTGTGGCAAAAGTCCTCCCACTCACTCTCTTTGTACTTTATTCACCTAAAAAGAATAGCCATATCTGAAATCCTGGAAATCACCGTCCATTTCTTGCTCAGAAAAGTCTAACATGTATCTTAACTTTCAGCTGGATTTAATTCATGTTCTGCTCTCTTTCAGAGATGTCTTCTTTGGACCAAAGATCTCTTTCGTGATTCCTTGCAACAATCACTGAGAATCATCCTGTATTCCAGACAACACCATTCTTAATTCCCCCACAAACCACACTCTAACAGTGTAGCTGTATTTCTGGTTCCTATGCAGTACAATAAAGCACAGATTCTATAAATTCTTACTTGCCTAAGTAAACTTGTGTTAAATTAGCAGTAATAAAAATTCCATTTAATTTTTCTCTGTGGAAATTGTTTAAAATTTTTGACTAGAAAATTTTCATCTACAAGGTGTTCACTGTGCTCAGTAAAAGAATTCTGTCCCTCAGAGGAAGAGCCATAACCCTGGCTCAAAGATGGAGAATACTTTCAGTTCTTGACAGATCATCTATACTTAATGAAAAGAACCAGAGATAAACTGAGGTTCTCGGAAGGGAAACTAGAAGTTTCCTAGTAAGAGGGGGAAAAGGGAGCCAATATTTGAGTATATACTATGTATGCCAAGTACTTTAAGCACATTTGCATTTTGCTCTCTTAAAAAACCACAAAACCATCAAGATAAGTATTCTTAAACCCACTTTTCAGATGCTAACTCAAGTTTAAGGTATTTGCTAAAAATCAAGACAGACTTTGAAGACAGTTCCAGTTCCAAAACACTCATATAGTTGTATCCTTAAAACTATGCTACATACCCCTGACGTGTCCATTTTTCTTGGGAATAACAAAACACATTAAAAGAAACGTAATGGATGAGAATTTAAAGTCACATGAATTTTAAAGGTAAATAAAACGGATGCCTTCAAAGATATTTTCTGGGTGTTAGAGGCAGTTTTGGACTATGCTCCACACCTTTGGAGGTGTGCACTGACGAGTAGCCAGCAGAATTAATTTCAGAAAGTCCTTCATGCTATAAAAATTTATTAGATACTCGCTAAGTGCCAGCTGTTATTAAGACTTGGGGATGTAGTAATGAATAAGATGGACTTCCCCTCTTGGAACTTGTATTCTAACAAAACTGTAATCATTACAAATATTTATAAATGTGAAGCCTGCTGCTACAAAGGAGAAGTGGAGGGTGCTATACAAAGTACTGCTGTGGGGAAACGTTTGAGAAGCACCACACTTGTAGTAAATCTAGGAGATAACCATTTTGAGTTACAGTGACATTGTTTCACTGAAATACATCCTTGGAGGTCCCTGATCTGTTTCTCAAGACCACACCCAGAATAGTTTCGGTGTTCAATAGGTGTTACTGGGCTAAACAAAACAATTTTGAGGTAATCAGAATTCAGTTCCTCTTAAAAGCTGCAAAAACATAAGTCAGAACATGTTTTCAAATAGGATGACTTCTACAAAAATGCATGAAGAAGTGGAATTGTTTTTAAAAAAACTCAAATATATTGTTTTATCAACATAGTATATGATTTGATTGAGCTTTTTTTTCCTTCACTGAATTGACAGGTATTAAAGTCAAACTAACACAATAACAGAAGTCTTATATCCTTTCTGGAACAGTGCATAGAATAGGTAAATAAAGAAAATCACCAGTACATTTTCTACTTGGTATAGACTCTCTTTGAGGGAGAAAAAACAAGGCAATTCAACAATGGCTTTTTACTAAATATTCCCTTATTACTGCACTCAAAACATGATGAGAAAAATAGTATTTGGAAAAAAGCTAAATATTTAATAAATGGAATTTTATAGATTATTATGACTGTTCTTCATATTCTCTCCTTTCTGGAAATAACTTGTAATATCAAATTGCATTACATTCTTTTAGAAATGAATGCATTATAGAAGCACACACTGTTTTTTATGTAAATTACCAAATAAATGTAAAACGTGAATGTTCACACAATGTACCTTATACAACTTTTTCTGACTTGGTCAATATGTTTTACCAAATAAATGTAAAAACATGAATGTTCACACAATTTACCTATGCAACCTTTTCTGACTTGATCAATATGTTTTTAAAAGCAAACATCTCATTCAGTCATTTAATGAATAGATCCTTTATTTTTTCAATAGCTTTTAGCTACAACAAAAGACAACTAAGCTTTTATTAAAAATGTACTATTGTGGTAAACACTGTGTTCAACTGAACGAGGTAGGTACTATCACAATTCCTGTTCTATGGACAAAAATGCCAAGGTTTAGAGATTAAGTAGCTCATATTAAGTTACATTATCAGAGCAGTAAAGCCAGGTTTTGAATATGACAGTTTTCCTCTAGCATCTAGAGTCTTAACCACTGCTTTATTTAATAGCATCAGATAATCTATTTCCTTTTTAGGAAAGCAAACTTTTATTTGTACGCGACAAGTACATTTCAGATAGCTCATATATGTTAAATGCTTAAATGAATAACAATTTCTGTATTTTTATCTTTGACTTTCTATATTCTTGTTCTTACTATGAATTCCATGGTGCTGAGCACAAAGTTGACAGTAATACTTACTAATAGCTCATCTCTTCTTGATAAAATTTTTCTTTTCCTCATCATAATCCATAGGGACTCCTTGAATATTTTTGTTTGCTGGGATTAGGTACTAATCCTAAAGGATTATTAGAGAATTGGAAGCAACATGGAGAAACAAAACAATGAGCAACAACTCTTAGAGGGAGAGGACAGGTAAGAACATTCACAGCTCATTCTGCAACCTTAACTTCCTTATAATTGCCCAGAAATACACATGAATTCTTTCAATAATAAATTGTCTTAGCAAAGTATTATGACAGGTACTTTTAAAATGTAAATAATCTTACCAGTAAAATACTATTGGCTTTAAAATAATTTTCCCAAAAGGAAAAAATTATCAAATTCATATATTTCTAAATCATACTGCATTAACCACCTAAACCTAAACTTTTCTGTCAAAGAATTAAAGAGAAACTGATATTAGAAAAGTATAGTAAATTAACATTGAATTAGCTTTCTCAATTTACTTCTATAGAATGGTATCACCAAAATGTGCTCAACTTGGTATAGTGGTATACCTGGAGAGAAATGCATGCCATACATGTAGCCAATATACTCTCAGAATTTTACAAATAAAAACCTATAGTAAATTTTCAACAAAAGAAGTATATGTGATCTCCATTTCCAGAGTTTTAGAAGTCAAAATGTAAGCCTGTTGGGTACTATGGGTATAAAACTGACTTGATGTCTACTTTAAATATGCATTAAAGGGAATACACACACATACAATACACACACACACAAACACATATATGATAATCTAGTAGCAATTAATATGATTATTATTTGAGAACTATAGTTGACTATGTAGACTATAAATGCAACTGGGACATGATGCATATAGTAAACTAAAGTTTATAGTATCAGCTTTTAGCTACAAAGAAATACAAGAAATATCCTAATCCCCAAAGAATAAATTCTATAGTAAACAGTACACACACTTAAAAAAATATATATGCATATAAGACATTTCTTGACACTTTTAAACTAACTCCAGTTAAATAAATAAGCAATAACATGACAAAAATTTATTTTTGAACCACCATCACTTGCCTAGATCATAATCTGAATTTTGCTATCAAAACTATGTAAATCCATACAAATAGCAGCTAAAAGAGAGCTGGCTGGCATGGCTATACAAATATCAGACAATACAGATTTTAAATTAAAAAAATTGTACAAGAGACAAGGAAAGACATTTTATAGTTAAAAGGGTCAATCCACAACAAGATATAAAAATTATAGATATATATGCACCAAACAACAGAGCCAGAAAATATATGAAGGAAACATTGACAGAACTGAAAGGAGAAATAGTTCTACAATAATAGTTAGAGGTCTCAATACTTTACTTTAAATAATGGATAGACATCTAGACAGAAAATTAAAAAGGAAACAGAGGACTTGAATAATACTCTAAACCACCTAGACCTAACAGACATAATCAGAACTTCACCCAACAATAGCAGAAGACACATTCTTCTCAAGTGCACATGGAACATTCTTCAGGATAGTCTGTTAGCCCATAAAACAATTTTCCATAAATTAAAAAAATTGAAATCATACAAACTATCTTCTCTAACCATAATGGAATGAAGCTAGAAATCAGTAACAGAAGAAAAACAGGAAAATCCACAAATATGTGGAAATTAAACAATGCATCCTTAACAACCAATGAGTCAAAGAAGAAAGAAATAGCAAAGTCAGAAAATACTTTGAGATGAATGAAAACAAAAATAAAACATACCAAACTTATGGGATGCAGCAAAAGAAGTACTCAGAGAGAAATTTATAGCTGCAAACATATACATTAATACAGAAGAAAGATCTCAAATCAACTGAACTTTGCACCTTAAGAAACCAGAGGGACTTCCCTGGTGGTGCAGTGGTTAAGAATCCGCCTGCCAATGCAGGGGACACGGGTTCGATCCCTGGTCCGGGAAGATCCCCCATGCTGCAGAGCAACTAAGCCTGCGTCCCACAACTACTGAGCCTGCGTTCTAGAGCCCACGAGCCACAACTACTGAGCCCATGTGCCACAAATACTGAAGCCCATGCACCTAGAGCCTGTGCTCCACAACAAGAGAAGCCACGGCAATGAGAAGCCTGCCCACCGCAATGAAAAGTAGCCCCACTCACCACAACTAGAGAAAGCCCGCACGCAGCAATGAAGACCCAATGCAGCCAAAAAAAACAAAAAAAAATCAATGAAACCAAATAAAATATCAACAAAATTGACAAACCCTCAGCTAGACTACTAAAAAAAAAAAGAGAGAGAGAAAGTACATATAACTAAAATTACAAATAAAAGCAGGGACATTACAACCAACCTTACAGAAATTAAAAGTATTATAAGAGAACACTATGAACAATTGTACAACAAATTGAATAAAATAGATGAAATGGACAAATTCCTAGAAACACAAAATTACCAAAGCTGACTCAAGGATAAATAGAAAACCTCAACTGCCCTGTAATAAGTAGAGATTGAATCAATAATCAAAAATTTTCCATCAAAGAAATGTCCTGGACCAGATGGTTTTGCTAGTGAATTCAAAAATATAAAGATAAATTAATGTCACTCCTATTCAAATTTTTCCAAAAAATAAAAAAAGAGAGAACACTTTCTAACACATTCAATGAGGCCAGCATTATCCTGATAACAAAGTCAGATAAAGACAGCAGAAGAAAATATAGAACAATATCCCTTATGAATATAGATGTAAAAATCTTCAACAAAATACTAACAAACCAAACCCAACAGCACACTAAAAGGATTATACACCATAACCAAGTGCTATTTATCCCAGGAATGCAAGGGTGGTTCAACCAAAGAAAACAATTCAATGTAATACACTAAATTAACAGAACAAAGGGGAGGAAAATATGATTACTTCAATAGTTATAGAAAAAGTATTTGACAAAATTCAACACCCTTTCATGATTAAAAAACTCAGCAAACTAAGAATAGAAGGAAACTTCCTTAATAAAGTAAAGAGCATTTACGATATATCCACAATTAACATTATACTCCATGGTGAAAGACTGAAAGCTGCCTTCATAAGATAAAGAACAAGACAAGGATGCCTGTTTTCATCCCTACTACTCAACATTGTACTTTAAGTCCTAGTCAGAGCAATTCGGCAAGAAAAATAAATAAAAGGCATCCAAATTAAAAAGGAAGAAGTAAAATTATCTCTATTTAAAGATAACATGATTCCATATATAGAAAATATCATAAAATCCACAAAAATACTACTAGAGCTAATAAATGAATTCAACAGGGTCAACACACACTAATCAGTGTTTTATACACCAGTAAGGAACAATCCAAAAAAAGATATTAACAAAACAATTCCATTTATAATAACATCAAAAAGGATAAAATATCATGAATAAATTTAACCAAAGAGGTGAAAGACCTGTACACTGGAAACTACAAAACATTACAGAAAGAAATTAAAGAAGACCTAAAAGTAATGGAAAGATAATCCATGTTCACTGATTGAAATACTTAACATTTTTAAGATGGTAACTGTCAAGCGATCTACAGATTCAGTACAATCCTCATCAAAATTCTAATGGTCTTGTTTTTTTTTTTTTTTTTTTTTTTTCAGAAACAACCTAAATGTCCATTGACAGATGAATGATTCATATGGAACTGCAAGGGGCCCCAAATATCCTAAACAATACTGAAAAAGAAAAACAAAGTGGGAGGACTCAAACCTTCTGATTTTTTTTTTTTTTTCTGAGGTATGCGGGCCTCTCACAGTTGTGGCCTCTCCCGTTGCGGAGCACAGGCTCCGGACACGCAGGCTCAGCGGCCATGGCTCACGGGCCCAGCCGCTCCGCGGCATGTGGGATCCTCCCGGACCGGGGCACGAACCCATGTCCCCTGCATCGGCAGGCGGACTCTCAACCACTGCGCCACCAGGGAAGCCCAAACCTTCTGATTTTAAAACCTACTACAAGGCTACAGTAGTCAAATGTGTATGGTACTGGCTTAATATAGGCCAAAGGAACAGAATTGAGAATATAGAAATAAAACAAAACATCTATGGCAAACTGATTTTTGACAAAGGTGCCAAGACCATTCAGTGGGGAAAAAACAGTCTCTTCAACAAATACTGCTGGAACTGGATAACCTCATTCAAAAGAATGAAGCTGGAACTCTACCTCACTCCATATACCAAAATTGACTCAAAATGGGTCAATGCCCTAAATTTAAGAGCTAAAACTATAAAATTCCTAGAAAAAACATACGGGCTAATCTTTATAACATTGGATTTGGCAATGGATTCTTAGGCTTGACACCAAAAGTATAAGCAACAAAAGAAAAAAATTAATTGTACTAAATAAAACTTTTAAACTTTTATGCATCAAAGAACATTAACAAGAATGTGAAAAGGCAATCTACAGAATGGGAGAAAATATTTGTAAATCATATATTGGATGTAGAGTCAATACCTAGAATAAAGAACTCCTATAGGGGCTTCCCTGGTGGCGCAGTGGTTGAGAGTCTGCCTGCCGATGCAGGGGACACAGGTTCGTGCCCCGTTCCGGGAAGATCCCACATGCCACGGAGCGGCTGGGCCCGTGAGCCATGGCTGCTGAGCCTGCGTGTGTGGAGCCTGTGCTCTGCAACGGGAGAGGCCACAACAGTGAGAGGCCCGCATACCGGGGTGCGGGGGGAAGAACTCCTGCAACTCAGCAACGACAAAAACAACCCAATTTAAAAATGAACAAAGGAACTGAAAAGAAATGTGAATCAAAACCACAGTGAGATACCACTTCGCACCTAGGATGGCTTTAATAAAAAAAAAAAAAAAAGGAAATACAAGTATTAGCAATTTGGAGAAATAGCTGTTAGGAATGTACAATGATACAGCCACTATGGAAAAGTTTGGAGGTTCCTCAAAACGTTATAGAATTACCATGTGACTCAGCAACTCCACTCCTAGATATATATCCAAGAAAAATGAAGACATGTCCGCACAGAAACTTGTACACGAATGTTTATAGCAGCATTATTCATAATAGCCAAAGGTGGAAATCCAAATATCTAAATGTCCATCAATGGATGACTGGAAAAAGAAATTCACACAATGGACTGTTATTCACCATAAAAAGCAAAAAGTACTAATATATGCTGCAATTTAGATAAACCTTGAAAATATTAAAGCAAAAAGAATCCAGAAACAAAAGGACATGTACTGTATGATTCCCTTTACATGCTATATCCATAATAGGCAAGCCCATAGAAACAGAAAGATTAGCGGTTATATCAGGGGATGGGAAGAGGTGGAATTGGGAATAGTTACTTATCAGTGTTTCTATGGGGTAAGGAAAAGTTTTTAAAATAGAGCTCTGGTGGTTGCACACATTGTGAACACACTAAATACTACCAAATTGTATTAAAGGCTAACATCAATTAAATAAAAAACTTTATGCAGAAATAATAGAGCTTACTTTCTTAAAGAAATTTATTTCAGACATTAATTTTTAGCCTTTTGCTAAATTATTCAGTAAAAGTTAGTTACCAAATAACTTATTTCTTGAGATGCTGCCACACATCCTACCCCAATGGTAGTCAAATTTGGATTCTTTTCCTGGTGCTCTAATATTAAAAGTAAACCATATACTTACAGAGATTTACTTTTTCTTGTTCAGATATAGGTAAGTAAAAAGATTTCCACTAAACTTGTAATTTTTAAAAGCCAACAGCAAAGAATTAAAATTTTTATGTAAAACCTGTACACTGCAGCTTCTTGAGTCTCTCATCTTTGGGGAGGCTCTTAAGTCCTCAATTTTTCATGTTTTACATTGCTCTAACGAGGATTTAATTTCACTGGATAATCAACACTCAACTCTTACTCTTTCACTTTTTTATACAACTACATTTTATGCACATAATTCTATGAAGCTAACATTGATTCATTGTATTCATAAACATACATTTTAATGTCAGCAAATAATTTCAAGCTTTTTTCATAAGAATGGAGTGTGGTTTTATAGGAAAAAATAAGCCTACAGGCAAGTTTCAATTGAAAAACTAAGTCTTTATAGATTTAGGTAAAAATATAAAATATACAGGTAATACTTTCTTCAAATAAACCACCACATCTTGTAGCTATGTGGTTCATCTTCATACAGCTAAGAAAAAAACTTCTCATGGAGATTTCTGGAGTACTGGAAACCAGAGGTTTCTGTAATACCAATTATTACAAGCTCTGGCTCATCAACAAAGTAACAAGTAAATCTTTAAATGGTCACAGCAAGAACAAGGACCAGTAGCGTTAGAGTTCGCCATTATTTTCTAGCTGTCAATACACTCAGAACACTTAAAAATACAAAGACTCACCTTCTATTGAACCAGTATGTTCTCTTTTTTTTTGTTTTTGAACCAGTATGTTCTTTAAATTTGGCTACATAGCAGTTCCCAATCAGGGGTGATTCTGTCCCCACCAGGGACATTTGACAATGTCTAGAGATATTTTCGGTTATCACTTTTGGAGCTCTACTGGTTCTAGTGTGTGGACTCCAGTGAGTCTGCCAAACCTACAACACAAAGGACAGCCTCCCACAATAAAGAATTATCAGGCCCAAATGTCAACCTTGAGATATCCTGAGCTACATTAATGGTCTCGGCCATTTCCATCCTGAAATTTGTACCACAATCTCAGAACACTTCACTGAAACTGTTGTTCTGTTCTGATGTCACAAGCTATAAATTTGATTTGTAACTCTAAGACCCTGGTTAAATAATACAATCTCAGGAAAAGCAGAGGTTAAAAATATTTAAGAGAAAACTGATAGAGAATGAAATATAAAAAGGAAATAATATAGAACTCAAGTCAGAGCTATGTATGACCAAAATTTTAAGATCTTGTTAGATTTCTAGATCTCTCCAATTTATTAGCTTTAATCTGCAGTGTAAACAGTACAGAACATGACTGAAAATTAAGGGGCAGTGCAGAGGTTCTTTCTATATTTGTGCCATATAAATACCTTTTCACTAAAACAAAATTTAAAGAAACAACAAACTATTTAATTCTATGTTCAGGTTTCAATTTTCAGCACTGTGTTTACCTTTGCTGACACATTACGTCTTCTTTGGAAGGAGGCAGGCATTAAACTATTTGTTCTTCCTGATATTTCAAACCTGTTAGTACTGAAAAGCACTTTAAAAAATAATAGTATTTAGGATATCCTTAATTCCAAATCAGACTGTCCCAGAGAAAGCAAATGTGCTACATCTGTTACTTCTGTTAGTTCCTCAGAATTAAAAAAAGAAAAAAGAAAAAAGGTAACAAAATGATCTTCACATTAAAATCTCAATTAATACTGATCCCTAAATAAAAGTCAGTTTAAAATAAAAATCAAGTTTCACAAAATAAATACACTGAAGCAACTATAATAGTAATAACCTTTATTTAAAATATTTTTTAATCTAGGAAAGCTCATTTTACATGAGTTTCCAACTAAATATTAAGACTCAGAAACAAAGAAAATAAAACCAGAGAAAATCTTCTGTAGAAAAAATACACAAGGAACATTTCTACATGTGAAAAAGCAGTAAGCAGTCTTAACATGAACATCCAAGTCTTACTCTCAATTCCATCTCTCCTAGTGAACACCACTATCAACCTTGAGATCTGACTTGTTCTTGTCATTCTTCACTGAGTAGATGAAATATGTTAAGGTGTCTTTTTCATTCACTGGAATTGACCTAAAGTGGCAACCAACTATCTATAAAGAAAAAAAAAATTGAGGAAATTAAATTATAGATATTAACAGATTTTATAAACTAGGTAAAAAATACTGTCATCAAAAGAAAATGTGTGATAAGAGCTATTTCCTTTTAAAAATAAATTTAACAAAGAACCAACAGGATGAAAAGCATATAAGAGTAAGATATTGTGAACAAGAGATAGTGTGATTTCAAAGGATCCCTTGGCCCACTCAATTAACTATATATTAATTAGAATGTGTATTTCCTTTTACTTATTTTGAATTTTATAACTGAGATATAGATTAGGATTTAAGTAGTTTTACTTTTAAACTTCAAATATCAATGAAACAGAACAGAATGTAGGAGTCCACATGCATCATATAATGGTTTAGTCTCTACTTATGGAAAAAGGATAAATATTAAGTTGAAAAAGCTTTGGTACTATAGAAACAAATAATGAATTATCTTACAAATATGTCTGCTACAACTTACATTCATTCATTGGCAATATTTTTTGTTAAGGTTCCCTGAAAATTATTCTGAATAAAAATTATTGATGGAAAATGAGAAGGGAAAAAGGGATGTCCACTGAAGAATGTTTACCTGCTTTCTTGCCTTTTCATTCTGTGCACTGCAACTACCAATAGAAGTATAATAGACTAAACTGGGGCGCTGATATGCATATTTAGATTCTAGAAGATAAAACTTCTTAAAGAGAAAGATAATTAAGAGACTTAGGAGGACAGTCACTCAACTCTGGAATCATTTGTAAATACCTGCATTTCTGAGTAAGTTACAACACTCGTGACTATTTGGATTTCTCATTTCTAAAACAGAAAATAGCTCTAGAAATAATTTAACTTTTTAAAAAGAAGATCAGATTATCAAAAACTTCAAGTTTGATTTCTGCATTTAAAAAATATATACATTTAAATGTAACATTTAAAATAATCATTTCTTCAGTTCTCATTTGTCCCAAAACAAAGGTACCTCCACTTGATTAGTAAACTGTATACATATCAATATAGTTTCATCATGGCAGGCAATATCTATATTTATGTTAATATTAATGTACTATACAATCCAAAAAGGATGTGATCTTTTAAATCAAATTTAAAGAAAAATTAGATTTTTGTTGCCTAGGCAAGAAGGAAAGATGCAGCTCTGGCTAAAGCGTTAATATACTGGACCTTAATGTTAAAAAGCATTCTACTCATCTTCTATCTTATTCAATATGCATGTTTTAGAAAATGTTGGATTACTAAATTCAAGCTGAAGAATATAAGAAAACTTATTTATGTATTTACTTATATCCTGTTGAATAGGTTAAGCATTTTTCTTTTAAATATGATTGAAGTACAAACATATAAATCTATAAATATCTTAAGATGATGTACAGATTTCTTGGCTCTATTATTTCCTGAGAACACAAACACACTCAATTTTTTAAAATTCACTGAAGTAATAAAACTCCTATATCAAGAAACTATAAGTAAAAGCTTGGATACAAGTCTTTGCATATTCTAGATGTAAAAACATGGGTGCTTCAAGTAAAACTAACATCAACCAGGACAAGTTCTGAAATAGTTAAATCAGCCAGGGATGGGAATACTGTTTAGGGGCTTATCTGTAAAACCTACTCCATCAAAAACTTCAAAAAATAAATTCTAACAAAGACATCAAAGTTTATTAATTTATTTTATTATGCCTCAATTAGGTGTTCAATAAATGTTTACTTAACAAATAGAATTTTAAAATAAACAGGTTTCTAGAATGAGAATTAAAAAAACTTTCACTCACTATTTCTGAAAGTCATTATTGGAAGATGCTTAGAAAACTGCACACAATCCATTGAGTAGTCATTACACAAAGGAATTTCCTACGTGGTAGACAAACATTTCTTCCACAATAAATTTTTTACTAACTTTGATTTTTCTAACTCCTGATAAAAGGTATTGTTATATATGCTACATTAACAACGTCATTAGCATTTAATGACCCTTTTTTATATGAACAGGCTCATTTAAAGGTTAAATAGCTTAAAACTCATATATACCTCCACCAGCTGTGCTTTATTAAGTCCTGGTCTGGTTGGGAGTTTGAAGTGTCTTTTGTATCTCCTAAGTGTATTCACCTGTAATTGGTATAAATCAACCTGGAAAAAATTAACATATCATTTGGTAAAGACTTAGCTTTGTTATATATAACAACAATGCAATTTCAACACACAACACAATGAAAACTTAACTCCATTATTAAAAATGCCTTTTATATAATCAAAACTACAAATGTATTAAACACTTCAATCTTTTGAGCATAATTATTAAAGACCAGGGACCAAAAAAAAGAACTCATAAGACAACAGCGCTCTAAGAGTTGTCAATTGAAACTGTAACAAGTCCAAATGTGTAACTGCATGTTAACTGGCCATATTTAATTTTGCTTTCATTTTCAGATTTTTCAAATGCTTTAAGTATTTTTAAAATTTGTTCATATTTTTTAAATAAAACTTTCAGAATGGAGGACTTAAGATTTACATTTAACATATGAAAACTTTCACCTACCTCTGGAGTATCAATATCTTGAACAGGTGAATCTCCTCCATCATCATCACTCCCTTTTCTCTTTCTTCTGTTTCGAACGCTCTGAATTAAGTTTTTATGATAATCACAAATGTAAAGATGCCTTGCCTGAAACAGAAAAGTTTCACAGACTACTTATGATTGCCGTAAAATGTGTCTATGTATTAAAAATACGTAACAGTGAATTATTAAAAATAAAAACAACAGTCCTAACAGGCCATTGTTAAGACAACGCACGTTTCTTTCTACTCCAGTCCTGAACCCAGTTAAAACCTACCATGTCTGGTAATATTGTTAAGAAGATTGGGGGTGGGGTGGGGAGAGGTGCCAGTAAGGGAAGCGAGACGCAGAGAAGAACGAGAAATTCCTACCATCTGGATTCTGTCATCAAATTGCAGCGATGGTGAACTAGATTAGTTCAGTCATGCTGTTTTTTTTTTAACAAGGGGAAAATGATGCTGTTCACAATTTTGCTATTTGATAGCATCTTCTCTACTTAAAGAGCATTTTAATTAAAATACCGTAATGTATGCTTCCTAACCTTGCTAACTTAATACTCAAATTATAATCGAGCACAAAACTACCCATTTTTACAAATAAGTTGCTGATTTCACATCCTAAATTTAAATTTGAATTATGAACTTCTCTCCGTATTAAATAAATGCATTTATCAGTAATACGTTTTTCCAACCAAAGCAATGTGAAATTATTCAAGTATACCTGAAAAGTTTCTCATGAACACGACGGAGGAACTAACTGAATAGGCAGAAAACCTTAATTACATAGTTCTGAGAGCTGTACGGTAACATCTGAAATACCGGGTTTCGTACATTAGCAGTTACTCCTTAAAAAAAAACAATTGAGGACTGAGCTAATAGGCTTTTAAATTAAGCTAAGTGCAAGCTAAAAAGATGCACGATGGGTGCCGGCTCTTGCATCTTGTTATTTATTACGGTCGCCCAGAGCTCCGGTAAGTGGAAATGGCCGTTTCTAAAAACCTCAGCGACGGTCAAAAGAACAAACGTGCGAAAGGACGAAGAAAGAAACCCTGATGGCTGCCAAACGGAGGGCAAATCCGCAGAGGCTGCGCGCTCCCCACGTTGGGAGCGGCTGCCCGGGATGCTGACACGGCCGCTCGGCTCGCAGCCAGGCGTCCCCTGCACCCGCGCCCGCGGGACGGGGAACGGGATCCTTGTCGCCCGCGGCGTCAGGCCCTACCAGCACTCCACTGTCCCCAGACCGGGGGAGCTACTCCCCGGGGCCGAGCGCCGGCTCGGGCAGCAAAACAAAGAAGGCGCCTCCGTTCCACCAGGAGCCGCCGGGCTGCAGGACAGCTACTCCGGGCCCTCTGCTCGGCCGCCCCCTTTGTTTCGCGCCCCGGCCCCCGCGGAGGAGGAGGGGGAGGCAGGGCGGGGGTGGGGTCGCGGGCGGGCG
>NW_020173697.1:1132158-1132277 GCF_003031525.2 Neophocaena asiaeorientalis asiaeorientalis
AGCACTTTGTTGTTTGCTTCCTACTAGAGACGCCGGAACGGGCTCGCGCTGCGCCCAGGTCTGGGGGCCCCGCACCCCACCGACGTCGCGTCTGCTCCACTTCCCAAGCGCCCGCGGGG
>NW_020173697.1:1132345-1163418 GCF_003031525.2 Neophocaena asiaeorientalis asiaeorientalis
CGGCCGCGTCCCCGCCGCGGCTCATGTCTTCGGGCGTGAAGCCGTTCATGTCCCCGCGCTCGCGGCGACGCGCTGACAGAAGCCCCGCTCGCCGCGCCGCTCGCCTCTCGGGAGACGTCGGGGTCTAGGCTGTCCCTCAGGCACCTGCCCGGCGGCGGCTACTCACTCTGCGCCCGCGGCCTCCGGACAACACTGCGGGCCCCCGGCCTGCCAGTGTCTGCTGGCGCCGGGACAGTGGACGGGGCTTGGGGTCGGGAACCAAAATCTGGCGTCGCCTGGAGCCGGGACGCCGCTCACTGTCACATGGAGGAGACTCCTCAGCAGTTGGACCACTGCGCCTCCGCCTCCCTCCGGCCCTCGACCTGCGCAAGCGTGTTGCGCCCTTGCCCGTCCCGCCCCTTCCACTCTGTCGCATGGCACCACGGGAATTGTAGTTTTCTTCCGGGGAGCCAACCTGAGCTCCAATCTGACCCAGCGCTTCGCGGTTTAGGGGAACTACTTATCCCAGCATTCATGGCGCGGAGGCGGGTCGGGCTTTTTTTTAAAAAGAGGCGTGTGGTTGGGGTTGCGAGGTTTTCTGGCTTCTGGTCTCTCCCGGGAAGTTGGGCTGTGTTTAGCTTCTGAATTTTGCAGAGCTGGCATTCTATACGAAGAGGTCACTCAACTCCTGAGGCGAAGCACAAAACGCGGGGGGGCGGGAGTAGGAGGGAAGGGGAGGGAGCTTGTGGGAAAACAAGTTTCGGGCTGTTTTCGTATCTGTGGAAAAAGTTTTTGGTATGACTACATTTTTGTGGGAAACCCAGACCGAGGAGAACGGGCGCCCTGGTGTTTTTCGGGTCCCGGAGGTCCCGCAGCTAACACCACGGTATCTGATAGCAGTTCCGCCGACTGACGCCCCAGACTGTCTGTGAGGGCGCCTGCCGGGGGGAAACGCGCGTCCCGACCTCGGCGCCGGGATGGGGCCGATGTCGAACTGGAGGCCGCCTCCAGATCCTCGCATTGTCCCTGCGAGGAACGCGCTGGCTTGCGGGGCGCACACTGCCGCTTCTTGAGGTGGAGCTGCTGACAAGTGGACTTAACCGGGCTGCTTTTCGCTTCCACCCCCTGCCTCTCCGCTTTCTCCTCGAGGGAACTGGGAGCCGGTCTAATAGCATTTAAAAGGGACGTGTAGCCCCTCCGAGTCTAGGTCAGCCTGGGGCTCCCGGAGCCCGAAGGCGCGCGCCCGGCCGAGAGCGCAGGGAAAGCGCAGCTCCGGGATCGTCGTCGGCGCGCGCGTGTCTGTGTACGTGTCTCTGTGCGCGCGCGTGTGCATGTGTACGTGTGGGTGCGTGCGTGTGGAGGGCGGGGTGGAAGGTTGGGAGAGGCTAGTACGAAAGCTGCGCCTTTGCTAATTGCAGCGCGTCATTATTTATCAGTACGTATATCTTGTTTAACTATCCCATTGTTTAAACAAAGGTAGAAAGCAGTAGGGTTTTTTTTAAAGTTCTCTTATATTTACTGAGTAAACTTATTGATAGATGAATTTTTAAAAATGTAAACTCATCTGCCCTGAAATTCAGTGCCATTCAGTCCATCTGTGCACTTATGTTTTAGGATATAGCAAAGGAAGAAAAAAAAATGTAGTGGGCAAAAGAAAGATGCTGAATGGTATTTGTGTTATCTTTTCAAGCTGCACTGCCCAACAGTGTGTCTGCTAGCCTCATGTGGATATTAGCACTCGAAATGTGGTTATTGTGACTGAAAAACTGAACTGTTAATTTTAATTCATTTAAATTTTTAAAACTGATTTCAGTTATTGGAAAACTTTTAAATATGTTTGGAACAACTTGGATAGGAATCTATTTTTTCAACTTAAATTTTATGAAATCTAAATTTAGCATCTGAACTGTGATGTGCTGGTATGTATAAACTACCAGCAGGATTTCAAAGACTTAGTACCAGACTTTTTTTTAAAGAATATTGATTAGCTTAGTAACATTTTTTATATTGATTACATGTTCAAATGATTATATTTTGGCTATACTGGGTTAAATAAAACATTAAAATTTACCTGTTCCCATTTTTCAAAATGTGCCTACTATAACATTTAAAACTACACATGTGGCTCACATTATATGTGTATTTAGATATTGTTGGCTTAAAGTATTAAAACGCAGAATAATACTATCTATTGTTTATAGATGTATTTTCTTAAATAGTAAAAATGAGACTATATCGATAGAATGGACACACACCAGCTTCAAGGTGGTGGTCATCTCTTAGGAGAGAGGCCAATGGATGGTATCTGGGAATGGCTAAAAGGTGGTTTCCATTTGTAAGTTTTTATTTGTTAAAAACAGTCTAAAGCAAACATGATATTGGGATGTTGGATTTTCATATTTTTTGTAATTTTATATAATTTAAAATAATTTATAATATTGTTTGGTTCTTGCCCTTAAAAGTTTATGGTCTACCTTCTGCAAATGTGATCCAATCAGTTCATGTATGGTATAGTTATATATCAATTTCATATGAATTTTACTAAAGTGACGAATTGTGGCTATGCTTCCTTTACAGACAATACAGTAATTTTAGAAGTTTCAGTCACTCATTTATTGCATGCTAGGATCTTTTCTAGGCTCTGGGGATACAAAAATAATTGGGAGAGGGTCCTAGCCATTTTGGAGCTCACAGTCTAATAGGGAGACAGGTAGCTTAACAAGCACATGATACATGCTATAGACTGAATGTTTGTGTCCCCACAAAATTCATATGTTGAAACCTAATCCTCGTGTGATAATATTTGAAGGTAGGGTCTTTGGGAGGTGATTAGGCCATGAGGGTGGAGCCCTCAGGAATGGGATTAGTGCCCTCAGAAAAGAGGCTCTAAGAGAGCAACCTCACTCCTCCTGGCATCCATGGGAGAAGACGCCCATCCATCAACCAGAAAGTGGACACTCACCAGCCATGAACCGGTCAGCACCTTGATCTTGAACTTCCCACCCCCCAGAATTGTAAGAAATAAATTTCTTTTGTTTATAAGCCACCGACTCTATGGTATTTATTTTTTATAGTAGCCTAGACAGACTAAGACACATACCTCAATAAAATTAGAGGAAAAGTACAGACTTAGCACACAGAAGGAAATGATTCACCTCTGAGAAGTAGAAAACATTCCTGGAGTAGGTGACATGTAAATTTGAGATTTAAAGTATCTCTTCAGTGAATCTGTCCTCCCTACAAAGAAATTTTCTTAACAACCATGGATCATTGTTTATGTCTAAAACTCCTCATATTCAGGGCAGGTAATAATTTCTTGCTCTAAGTATAATTCACAGTCAAGGTTGGAATCAGGCTTTGGGGAGCTTCAAGTTTATATAATCTGAGGGGTCTTCTTTAAGAAAAATATACAGAATTATGAATGTAAAATTAGATACAAGCCTTTTAAGGGACTCTGAACCTTACATCCATTAGCTTCATGGTAAATTTACCTCACAATAGACAATATGGAAAATGATTTATGAAACCTAAATTATAAGAGTGTTTTTGACATCATCAAAATATTCTTTGCTTTCTGAAAGGGTTCAAAATATTCTTTGAAAAGCATTTTCCCCTGCCTTTCTTCCCTCTAAAGCTTTTAATATGATTGAACTTTTCTGGTTTTATTGCAAAATAAGCAATTAAATAATTTCAAAATATGCAAATTAGTACATAATCTTCACATGAACTTGATGGTAAATTCAAATAATACAAAAAGTTTCAATATGAAAAATAAAAGCCTATTTCCTCTCATCTCCCCAAATCTGTGTCCCTAAAAGCAACCAATGTTAACAAGTTCTGTGTTTCCTTCTAGAAAAACAATTATATGCATATACCAGTATATACATGTCTATACATGAATAATTCTATTTTATTGCAGCTAAGGATCATGCTGTTTTATACCATGCTTTCTTTTACCTAGTTTAAAATACAGCAAGCACACGAAAAAAGTGCACAAAACATAAATGTCCAATTTAAGCAGTTTTGGTAAAACAAGCATCTATATAACTACTACCCAGGTCAAGAAATAGAACATTGTCAGCAGGGCCAGCTTTCTGGGCATGCAAACAGCGCAGAGGCACAGGGCAGAGGCTCAGAAGCCCACCCCTTCTGACCCCTTACTCTCTCCACTCTGCTTGTGGTTCAGTGCTCATCATCATCATGAAATTCTTAACCATTCATCTTCGAATTTCTGGGTTCTGGCGGATCTCTCCTTGCCCATCTCTGCACTGGCCTGAGCACTCCGAGCTGACGCAGGGAGTGACCAATGTGGTGCGCAGCCCCTCCCTCTCCCCGCCCCGCGCTGAGTTGGGGGTCAGGCCGCGGCTGCCTGTGAGGGTCTGCCTTTGACCAAAAAGAATCGCTATACCCAAGGGAGAGCGACGTTAAATAGCAAATTAGAAAACACCATGACAGGTCGAGAGAGAGAGACGACGGAAGAAAGAAAGAAGATTTTTGCATTGGGTCCCACCAGTTGTGCCGCTGGCCTTGATTGACAGCCCTGAGTGACCGCATGTGCTCCTCCTCCATCTAACCCCTCACCGGCCAGCAGCAGCTATCCTGATTTCTGGTATTCACTACCTGCCTTTCCTTTATAAATTTACCGCACAATTATGAACTCTAAAAAGACATTTTAGTTTTTTGTGTGTTTTTGAACTTTTTAAAATTGGAATCGTGTACTTTGTTATTGTTTTCTCTGGCTTCTTCACTGTCTTAAAGATATGCTTGTACCTCGCTTAACTAGCTCTTTTCATTGTGGATGAATAAAATACACTTTATTTAACCATTTTATTGTTGATAGACAGAGGGGTTGTTTCCAGTTTAGGGATATTGAAAGCAACCTTGCCATGATCATTCTTGTACATGTGCCCTGATACCTCTGTGCTTACAGCTTAATAGGACAGGTATTTAGGAACAGAATTGCTGAGTCATAGAGTATGCATAGCTGCAACTTTACTGGGTACTTCCAAACTTTGACACTTCCACAAGCCTTTTTTTTTTTTTTTTAAACGATCCAATGGATTTGTCTGTTATCTCGCGATTTTACACTGAGTGTTCCTGATTACTAATGAGGTTATATGTTAATTGGTCTTTGGGCTTTCCTCTTTGGAAGCTTCTGTTTAGGACTTCAGCTGTTCTTCTATTGGGTTTGTGACTTTTTCTATTGATTTGTAGTTCTTTATATATTCTGAATAAGAGCCATTTCTCGATGTATTGCAAATATCTTTCCTACTCTATCACTTGCCTTTTGACTGTAGTGGCGACTTTAGGTTAAAGCCTTTTAATTTTTTTTTAATATTTATTTATTTAATTTGGTGGCACCAGGTGTTAGTTGCGGCACTCGGGCTCCTTAGTTGTGGCATGCGAACTCTTAGTTGCAGCATGCATGTGGGATCTAGTTCCCTGACCAGGGATCGAACCCCGGCCTGCTGCATCGGGAGTGTGGAGTCCTAACCATTGCACCACCAGGGAAGTCCCTAAAGTCTTTTACTGTGGAAAAAAATATATCTTTTCTTTTATGACTGGTCATTTTTGTGACTTAATAGTTCCTTAGTATCTTAGTACCTTCAAAATCATGAAGATACTTTTCTATATTACCTTCTCACCAGAGTGTTTTTTTCAATTTCATTAGACCTTTCAAAGGACTGATTTTAGTTTTGTTCATGGTTTCTATGGTATTTTTTTCTATATCAGTTCTTCTCTTTTATTATTTCCTTCTACTTTGTTTATTTTGCTATTCTTTTACTAATTTCTTTACAAATATGTTCATTAGAAGGTATACGTTTCCCTATGAACACTATTTTGTCTACATCCCACACATCATAATATCTAAATTCCTTCATGATTATTTTTGATGCCTAAATTATTTGGATGGAGATGTCTTAATTTCCAAACATATACAGATGGTCTCGTATCTCTAAATCCACTAAAATTTAATGAGGTTTGCTTTTTAACCAATATGGTTGATTTTTTAAAATATTCTGTATGTACTTGAAAACAATTTATATTGTGCTGTTAGGTCAGTGTTCTATTTATGCCCATTGGGTATT
Organism: Neophocaena asiaeorientalis asiaeorientalis; assembly: GCF_003031525.2. Taxonomy (NCBI): domain Eukaryota; kingdom Metazoa; phylum Chordata; class Mammalia; order Artiodactyla; family Phocoenidae; genus Neophocaena; species Neophocaena asiaeorientalis. The sequence goes on from NW_020173697.1 coordinate 1,138,414, forward strand.
ATTAAATGGACTAATCAGTCTTATGTATCCTTACAGACTTTTTGTCTCCTTGTTCCAACTAATTACTAAATTAAAATGTCCCACTTAGCTTGTAGATTTATTTCTCTTCTTAGTTCTGTCAGTTTTTCCTCTGCATATGTTAAGACCATATTATTTATACAAATTAAAAACTGTTATGTAAACCCAGAACTGAACATTTTAACATTCTGTAGTGACCTTCATAATCTCTGTAATGATTTTAGCCTTAAATTCTATTTTGTCTGGTTGCTATCAATATAGTTACAACACCTGTCTTTTACTTAGTGTTTGCATGATATATTTTTCCATCTTTTTACTTTCAGCCTTTCTGTATCCTGATGTCTTAGATATGTTTCTAAAACATGTGGTTTTGCATATTTTCTTTTTAAATCTGGCCTGATAACCTTTGTGTTTAACTAGGGCATTTACTAGGGTTTTAACTAGTCTATTTACAGTTATGTAATTACTAATATATTTCAATATATTTAAACCCAAACATGTTAATCCTTCACTTTTTGTGCTTTATATTTGTTGTGCCTACTCTACATTTTTATTCTCCTTTTTTTGCTTTCTTTTGGATTTCTTTTTATAATCCCATTTCCCCCCAATTATTTTGGAAATTATACACTCTTTTTCTATTCTTTTGACCCTAAAACTTATAATATGTTTTCTTTACTTTTTTTAGCCCAGTATTAATCTTTACTTTGCCCTCCTTCTAGAAAATGCAAAGTTCCTTTCAGAATCACTTTTTTTTTTTTCTGGCTTCTTTTAAAAATTTTTTTCTCTCTTTGATTTTCTATGGTTTCACATAAAGTAAAATGCCTTTTATTTTTTTTAATCCTGCTTGTACTTCACTGGGCTTCTTATAGATTAACATCTTTAATCAATTCTCAGAAATTTTCAGCCATTATCTCTTCACATATTTTCTGGGTCCTTATTCTCTCACTCATTTCTGGGACTCCAGTTTGATATATATATTAGGCCATCCCAGTGTGTCCTCCATGTCTCTTGCTCTATCTTCAATATTTTTTATTTTTAATTTTGTCTCTCCTTCCCTCATTTGGGATGTTTCTTTTAACCTATCTTCCAGTCAGTCATTCTCTATTTAGGTGTGCCTAATCTGCTCTAAAATTTACCCATAGTTTTTTATACCTTTAACTATTCTATTTTCTAGTTTTATAATTCCCATTTGGTTACTTTTCAAATCTTAAATGTCACTTTTTATGATTTCCAGTTCCTTGACAAAATTTATAAGCTTGACTTATTTCCATGAACATAACAAGCATAGTGGTATAAAGACTATGTTTGTTACCAAGTCTTTTTGTCTGTTGTTTCTGTTGGTACTGGCTAATTCTTGACCCTTCTTTCATCCCATTATCTTTGATTGTTTTCTATTCATTTTATTTGGAAACTTAATTTTGGAAATAATTTGAGGCATTGGATCATGTTCTGTTCTTCCAAAGAGGAGTTTCATTGCCTTCTTTCAGGTCGTTAAGGGTTCCAATAGTCCTGAACCCATGCTTGAGGATTTCTGAGTCAAACAAATGATTATAGTCCATATCCCCACTTTTGGCCTATGCTTCTTGGGGGTCCTGTCACAGAGTGGGGGATATTTCACTAGGGTTACCCTCCTTAATGTGTACTGGACTCACGCCTAGATCCAAGTGACTGCCAAATGCTCAGCTTTTTTCTCATCTTTCTTAAGTTGCTTGTTTATGAGTAGTACTGTTTATGTTAAAACAACATCTGCAACCTAATAGTGTTCAGAGTCTCTAACATCTTGGTCAGCCCATCTCTGCTGCTTCCACCATGATTTTCTTCTCACTAGAATGTGAGGCATACAAAATGCAGAGGTAGTTACCAGGTAATGCTGGAGCTTGCTCTACAAATACAAAACTATCTGTGGCTGACTACCAATTTGGAATGGTATTAATCTTCAAAAATAAGTTGAACGTAGCTTTAAATCCCCAGGATCAAAACAAGAATTCTTGGGACATCTCATCCATAATCCAACTAGATTATGATAAGATCCAATAAGACCTTCTTAAACATTCCCATACAATGCTCTAGTTTCCCGGGTTCAGGAGAAACATTTTACTAACAGTTTTCTTTTTAGCATATCAAAATAAAATGCTGCTTCTCTCTGAGCCTCTTGCATTAAAATTTTTAAATCTAAACTGTAGGCCTTATATGATTTTCCATTAAACTACTTTGTCACATTATCTTCTAGACATAGCCTTAATGTCATAGTAGGTGTGAACATTTATATAATTGGCTCTAATTAGGCTGGTGATAACCAGAACATTCTTGTTCATTATCTAAAGCCAATAATCATAGTACTTTCAGAGAATTTCTTCATTTCTTTTGAGAACATGGGAGAAAAATTAATTATATCATCAATCTATAAGAACATGGGGTCTGCTTAGTTCTTAAACCTCTTATTCCTTTTCTTGAAATCTATCCACAGCAACAAGGAGAATGAAAATAAGTTCATGGAAACTGAATTTTCAGCAAACAGCTGACTAACAAAACCACAAGGCTCCAAAATTACATGTGAACACTGTAGTAGGCAACTGAGACCAGAAGCACAGTGCAGCAAGTGTACGTAGGAATTCAAGAAAACACTTTGGGAGAGATATGAGATTGAATAGGGTCCAAATACCCAAGAGGGAGAGAGAGAGGATAGAAAGTGCCTAATCAGAGATAGCAGATCTTAGAAAGCACCAGTAAAATAACTTTCTAAAAGTGATAATATTATTTTGGAAGGCAAAGCCTCGGTCCCTGCAGCCTGTGAATGAATCAGGAAATTGAGAACTGTGCAGAAGCTTTTCAGAGCCAGGTTAGGTTCTGAGAGGCAGAGGAAATGTGATTGCACAGAGTTGCCATCTTTTACGGAAGTAAGTCTTTTGCTATAGCAATGGAGGAGAGAGCCCACGAATGATTAGTTCTGTAAAGCTATCCTGGCCCTTCTTTCCACCTCCTGATAATAGTCTATGAAAATTCAACTCTTCCAAATATGAGGATTATGAAAATCATATGCACAACAGCTACTCAAAAATACAGTAAGAAAACTGTGAAACAGAATAAAACGATTTTCTTACAGAAGATGAAAATTTACTGGGAAATTGTTACCATAAAACAAATGAAATTTATAACTCAACATGAATTTGAAAAACTTAATGCAACAATCCTAGCTATGAAGTAAAATCACAAAGAAGTAATAAACATAAGACTCGGGTAGCTGGGAGCCAGACAATAGGTTATTAATGCCTACTTTTTATAAGAATATAATCAGAGAATTGAGTATTTTGACCTTTTGGGGATGTGTAGTAAAGAATTAACCTGGACTTCCCTGGTGGCGCAGTGGTTAAGAATCTGTTTGCCAGTGCAGGGGACAGGGGTTCGATCCCTGGTCCGGGAAGATCCCACATTTCGTGGAGCAACTAAGCCCGTGCACCACAACTACTGAGCCAGTGCTCTAGAGCCTGCAAGCCACAACTACTGAGCCCACGTGCTGCAACTACTGAAGCCTGCGTGCCTAGAGCCCGTGCTCTGCAACAAGAGAAGCCACTGCAATGAGAAGCCCGCACACTGCAACAAAGAGTAGCCCCTGCTCACTGCAACTAGAGAAGGCCTGCGTGCAGCAACAAAGACCCAATGCCGCCAAAAAGAAATAAGTAAATAAATAAATTTATTAAAAAAAAAAGAACCTTACTGGTCTGGTCTTTGCCCTCATGTCCTGGGAGGTAATCTCTAGGAAGAGTAGGTTTGTTTACCTGGGGGCCTTGGGCCACACGGTATCCTCTCTACATCCCAGAGGGGATGGAGACTAAAAATCAGCCATGAGGGCTGTCAACCATGTCTACATAACTGAGTCCCAATAAAAGCTCTGGAAACCAAGACTCAGATAAACTTCCCTAGTTGGCAATATTCTGTGTGTGTCATTGCACAGTTTCTGGGAAAGTAATGCTGTCCATGACTCCACTGGGACAGGACAACTGGAAGCTGCACATTTGGACTTTTTCTGGACTCTGCCCTGTGCACCAATTCCTTTGGTTGATTTTAGTCTGTATCCCTTTGCTGTAATAAGCCATAAGTGTGAATATAACCACTTACAGTGAGTTCACTGCATCATTCAAACATATTGTCAAACCTAACAGGGTTCTTGGAAACTGAACTCTGAAGCTGGTGTCAGATGTGAGGGTGGTCTCTTATGGACCACTTCCCTAACTGTGCAGGAAATTTTTGAAGTTTTGCCACAAAGTATATAATCAGATTTTTAAGTCATGCCTACTGATAGGACATATTTTGTTTGTTCACAACAGACTCCTATGAGAGGTTGTGTGGACTATTTGTGTGTTTCTGTGAATTTTTGATTATAATACCAATAGTTCTTGCTACATTTGTTTTAATGCTGTGTTACCTTTAATGTGGGTGCTATATATGGTTCATAAAAGGCCTCTTTTTGTTTAAAACAAAGAATGAGGGTGAATTAGATACTGTTCTGATAAGCAAACATAAATAAATAAAGTCCTTTTTTTTTTTTTTTGCCATTGGCACCTTCAGTCCCACTAGAGAAAGTGTCACTCCTATATCCAGCAACAGTGCCTTCAGGGTGTGGCTACAATGAGGAATTAACATTTTTCAGTTACTCTTCTATTCATATCCTATGTTCTGTCACTTTAGCCACTTTCAATTCTCTTGAAAACCTTCCTTCTCATCTGCTTAGCAAAACTCAGCTCTTGTTCAGTCCAGGCCTAGTGACCACTCTTCCTCCACAGTGTTTCACTGCAGGTCCTTCTGCCCATCCCTAGCGAGTACTGAATTGTTAGTACTCAAGAGTATTGAAATGTCTCTGGCCTCCCATTCCACCATCTATCTCCTCATTTTCACCCAAAGACCAACCTGCTATTTAACAAGAAAACTGATACTAATAGACAGAAATTTGTTACCTGTGCTTACCAACAAATCTGTATTCTAATAAAACTTGGCTTCTTTGGTGGAAGAGAGAAGAATCCTTTTATTTGTGTCCTAGATGTTATTACCTCTCACCTCCCTAAGTGTTTTGTCCCATTAGTTATCTTCCCCTCCATCCTACATCTTCAGTCTTTTCCTACAACCTGCAAGTTGTTCAAGTTTCTTGCATGTTAAAACAACACCCCATACAAGCCAATCCTCCCCTTAACTCTAAGAGGCAGTCTAGATATTTATCTAAGCTCCCTCACTGCCTTAATAGTCAAGCTCCTTAGAAGGGTAGTGAGCATTTATCTTCAGTTCTACACCTCCCAGTATGTCCTATGCTTGAAACACTTCTTCCATTCTCTCCCCACCCTGCTGTTTCCCCTCACCTACAGGATAAAGTCTGAGCCCTTCCAAAGTTGGCCCCTGCCTAGCCTTTTTCTACCACTTCTCGCCTTGCACTCCACGCTTCTGCATTACTGAGCCACCCAGAACACACCACGCTGTCAAAAGCATCTGTGTTTTTGTGTGTGCTATTTCCTTCTTTGGCAACTGTCATCCCTTGCTTTTATGCCATCCATTTATTCATCCTTCAAGCACTATGCTGGAGTCATCTTATCTCTGAAACCAGCCTCTTAGAAATTCGATGGAACCAAGTAGATAGTACCGGTACTCCTCATCTGAATCTTGAATCTATTTATAAAGAAGACCAAAAAATAGGGCTGGTAGAGAACCATAGGATCTCCTTTATTACTGATAAAGCTAATATTGGGGAATGCAGTCCCCCTCTGTAGGCAATAACAATGAACTGGTCAAATCACAGGTGAGGTGGAAAACCACAGACTGCCTTTCCTTTGCCACGTGGCAGAGAACAGAGCAGAATGTGTGCAGTCTGAGGCAGGCTGACTCCCAAGACGGACGGAGGAGGGGCTGGAAGAGGAATACCCAGTTTCTTTCTGACTCACCAGATAAGTCATCCCACTTCCTCAGGGCCGGAGTGAGTGAGGGAACTGAGTGAGGTAAGGAATCATTTCCCCTCCCCTACTGGCCATTCTGTGGGTTTCCTTCTGTTGGTCCACCGTGCTTAGACCTTAAGCCCAGAGTCCTCTGGGCATGGGGTTGTCCTCTTCGGGAGGAGCTCAGCATTCAACCAGGGTAATTTTGCTCCCACTTTCAGAAGTCTGTCCCCCTCTCAATACTCGTCACCACCGCTTTGTGATTTCTCCTAGATCACAAAGTGTGTGGTGTAGGTCTGTTCCCACAGAAGGCTCTGAAATGGTTCAAAACATGACATTAATCCAATCCCTTCCAAGGTCTATTCTGTGCCCAAGGCTGAAAATTCACTCTCTCTTCTATTTCCTACCTTGAATTCTATCTAGGCACGTTGTGACCATAGTAAGCAGAGACTCTTTACTGACTTAAAATTAAAACATAAAGATACTTCAATAATAAAACCACATTTGAATATAAACAACCTCCCATTGTCAAGTTCCCAAAGAAAAATTAAATTCCCTGCAAGTCAAGCCCCAGTCTTTAAGAAGTGCTTCCCTAATTGTCCTTACAAAGTCAATCTATGCCCTTAGAAACTGCATCTCAGTTCTCTAGATCCTGATTCCTTTTGGGGAGTCATTCCAGTCTGCCCCTTTGAGATCTTGCCTTTCTTCCTCTGTCAGATTTCTTTGGGCCACAGTCATTTTCTGATCTAATAACAGTGAAGGTGTTTCCCCATTTTATAAAGTTTTAAGAACACTTAGATCCAAGTGTATCTCCATTTCTCTCTTATACTTGTCTATCCTGGAATTCAAGATCTCATTTTTCCATTTTGCATCTTCCTAGTCTGTTCCCCCAGAAGCTGTCTCTCCAAGAGGTCAGATAGTCTCCTAAGGAAACCTCTCTCTTCCTCCAGTGCAATCAGCCCATCTTCCTTATTTTTTAAAAAAATTAATTAATTTTTGGCTGCGTTGGGTCTTCGTTGCTGTGCACAGGCCTCTTCTAGTTGCGGCGAGTGGGGGCTACGCTTCGTTGTGGTGTGCGGGCTTCTCATTGCGGTGGCTTCTCCTGTTGTGGAGCACAGGCTCTAGGCGCACGTGCTTCAGTAGTGGCACACAGGCTTCAGTAGTTGTGGCGCATGGGCTTAGTTGCTCCGCGGCATGTGGGATCTTCGCGGACCAGGGCTCGAACCCGTGTCCCCTGCATTGGCAGACAGATTCTTAACCACTGCACCACCAGGGAAGTCCCCCATCTTCCTTATTTTGTCTCTATACTATTATTACTGTTCAGAAGACAAGACTGACGCATACTTTTCAAGCCACCCTAGCTTCTCCTTGACTTTCTAAGCACATCTGATTCCTAGAGACAATATTCTAAGCAGTCTTCTAAACTCCCTTTTTAACCTTTGGATTTGTAATCATTTCATTGAGTTATTTTTCTAACTCCAACTCAAAAAGATGGCATAGTCTTTATAATAAGAACTCCCATTATTTATTAATATAAGTCCTCTCCCTTCCTATAAATGAAGCTACAATTTGACTGTAGCATGGCAGATAAAGCCATGGTCAGAACAAATGGAGTCAAAGAATTAAAGTCAACCTAGTAGGTAATGAGTGACTATCAAGAGCCTGTGGACAAGCCACATGAATCCAGGAGGTTAGTACTGAATAGTTTCCTCCTTTGACCCTGTAGGTAGACAAAAATAAAATACAAATGGGTAGGATTTAGATATGCCTATCCACATTGTCTAACTAGGCCTGGCAGTGACAATTTGAAGCTAGAAGTTCAAACATAAGTCCTTCATAACATACATGAAACTTGGGTGCAGGATATGTCCTTGACTATAGACCCAGCTGAAAAAATACAGTATAAGCAGCAAATAATTGACTGCCTCTCATGTCTGATGGGTCGGTATAGGGGAAGACTCTTCTGCCTACAATCATGTCCTTGTTTATTAGGGTTTCCACAGGCTGTAGAAATCAGCTGATTTGTGGGGGGCTGCACATCCACCAGTGGGCAAAGGTGCTGCTGTCTGCTAAGACTCCTGTCTGCTAAGGTCCTCTTGGCCTTCCCTTTACTGAGGCCTCTGAAGGTCTTATAAGTTTGCTGAGCCTAGCTTGACCTGAGAAGCTGAGGCTTCACTTGCTTAGGCCAGCCAGCAAGGCCCACCTGTCTTTGCTGGAGGTTATTTGCTTGTTAGAGGTATTTTCTTTGCTGGGACTCATGCATGCTTCCTATGGCTAGCAGGGCTCTTATAAAAACAGCTATTTGCCTATTACCATAAATTTCAGTAGCCCACCAAAGTGAAAGACCCACATGACCTAAGAGTTAAAGACACCCTCAGAGAGCACAGCAGTTAAAAGCAAACTGTGTGAGTGTAAACATCTATCACATTACAGAGTATGAGCCTCAAAGGCCAAGGTCAAGAATTCATATGGTTTGGGCTCAAAAACTTCAAGCTACATTCCAAGCTCACTCCAGAAGTCTCAGTCTCTGCATGTTTGGTCTCCATCCACCTCACTTTTTGTCTTATTTCTTGATGATTTTGGCCAATGCACCAGATTTGGGGACCTTGAAGGGGCCCATTAAATATGAAGCAATAGGGAAACAAAAGACATCATATATGGAGACTGAATATTCCCTTATTTCTGATATATAGAGAGTTGACTTGTACAGCAGGCAACTGAACTTAATTCAAAAACCCCAGAATCAGAGAGCTAACCTTTCAACCAAAGGCCACACCCACACTGGACTTTGAAAAAGAAGGCATGGAGGCAGAGAACAGAATGCATGTTTCCTGAAAGCAGCTTGCTCCTAGGAGAAAAGGGAAAAGAAGTGGCTGGGCTGCCCACACCCAAGTTCCTTTTCTAAACTCTCCACTTAGACAATTCACTCCAACTCCCTGTGAGTCACTTTTTTTTATCTATTACCAAAAAATGCCATTATAAACATTCCAATATATGTTTATGGGACTATGTTTACATATACATAAGCATTTCTGAGGACACAGACCTAGGAGTAGAATTTCTGGGACATAATTATGTCTACGATCAGCTGTAGTAGATGCAGTCAAATGATTTCTCAAAGTGGTTCTGACTACCAGACTCTAAGAGTTAGATGCTCAGCATCCTTGTTGACATTTTGATATATCCAGTTTTAAAAATTTTATCCATATGGTGATATATAGAGGTATCTCATTATGGTTTTAATTTACATTTCTCTTACAGATGTGGAGCATATTTTCACAGCTTTATTAGCCGTTTGGAAAAACTTTTTGTGAAATGTCTGTGCAAGTCTTTTCGAACATTAAAAAAATGACGTCTTTTTCTTACTGATTTGTAGGAGTTCCTCATATTTTCTGGATATGAGATCGTTGTTGGGTATATTTGTACTGCAAATATCTTTTCTCCCGCTGGGGCTTGCCTTTTCACACCTGTAATTGCACGCTTTGATGAAAAGAAGTTCTTAATTTTCAAAAATCTTGTTTATCAGTGTTTTTCTATGTGATTAATGCTTTTTGTGTCTTACTTAAAAATTTTTTGCCTACTGCAAGGTCATGAAGGTATTGTCCTCTGTTATCTTCTAGAAGCTCCTGTTTTACCTTTTACATTTAGAACTGCAATCCACCTAGAATTGATATTTGTGTATGATGTGAAGTACTTCAATTTAATTTTTGTCTATGAGGATACTCAATCTAGCACCATTTTAAAAAATGTCATCCTATCCCCATTGCACTGTAGTGATTCTTTTGTCATAAATCAAGGCATTTTATATATGTAGGCCTTTTCTGTTCCATTGATCTATATGTCTATCTTTTCACCAATACCACACTGCTTAGCTACTGTCACTTAATAATCATCTTGATATATGATAGTGTGTCTTCCAACTGCATTCTATTTTAATATTACCGGCTTTTCTACATAAATTTTGGGATCAGCTTGTCAAATTCTTTAAAAATGTGCTGGGAATTATATTGCGATCTCACTAAATCTACAGATGAATTTGGATTTTTAAAGAGTATTTAAAATTTTACTTTATATTGTACATATATATTACTTTAAGTATTACACTGTTGCTTTCTTTCCAGTTCTTTTACTTATGGAGGGGGCAGGGGGAAAAGAAGGGAATGCTTTATTACACCGACCAAGACCTCCAATACATGATTGAGTACAAGTGTGATAGTGGATCTCCTTGTCTCATTCCCAATTTCAGGGGAAAACTTACTTCAACATTTCACATTAAATACAATGTTTTCTGTAGGGTTTTTGGAGTTATATTTATTAGATTAAGGATGTTCTCTTGTATTATTACTTTGCTAAAAATTTTAAAAATCATAAATGGGTGTTGCATTTTATGAAATGCTTTTTCTGCATTTTGAGATGATTTTATGATTTTTTTTCTTTTCAGTCCATTAATGTAGCAAATCACAATGACTGATACTTTTAAGTGTTAAACTAATCTTGCATTTCTGGAAGACTACCAAATTTGTCATTATGTTATCCTTTTTCTATGTTGCTGGATTTATCAATATTTTGTTCAGGATTACTGCCTGTAGGTTCATAAGACACTGGCCTGTAATTTACTTTTCTTGTAAAGTCCTTATCAGGTATTGTTACCAATACAGTAGCTAGATTTAGCAAATAAAAGTGTGGGACACCCAGTTAAATTTGAATTTCAAATAAACAATGAGTAATTTTTAACATTATAAGTATATCCTGTGCAATATTTTATACTAAAAAGTGTTCATTGCTTATATGAAGTTAGTTTTAATTGGGCAACTTTAGTACCAAGGTTCTGTTTACTTCATAACAGAAGTTCAAAAATGTTGCCTCTTTTTGTATTCTCTGGAAGAGTTTGTGAACTTCCTAAATGCTTGCTAGACTTTACTGGTGAAAAAAATATGTGCCTGGAGCTTTCTTCATGGGAAGGTTAAGTACAGGCTAAGTTTATTAATAGATGAAGGACCATTCAGATATTCTATTTCTTCACCTGTCAGTTTTGTTAAGGCATTGTTTTCCAAGGAATTTGTCTATTTGGCCTAAATTTTCCAGTTGACCGATCATGATATTTCTTATCTTTTAATATGTAGGGACTTTATATTCTCTTGATATGTTGATTCTTTCAAGAAATGTTTTTTTTGTCTCTAGCAATAATGGACACAAATTTGACTTTGTTTGATATTAGGGTCGCTATACTAGATTTCTTTGGCTAATGTTTTTATGATACATCAGTTTCCATTCTTTTACTTTCACTTTTTCTGTGCCATATTTATGGCGTATCTTGTTTAAACAGCAGAGGATTGGGTTTTGCTTATGTAATAAATCTGACAATCTTTGTCTTTCAATCGAATTATTTAGTATATTTAATAATGCACTTGAATTTTAAACTACCATCTTGCTGTGTGTTTCGCATTTGTTGCATCTTTGTTCATATTCTTTCTTGCCTTTTTAAAAAAGCAATTAAATATTTTTTATTGTTCCATTTCCCCCTCCATTAGCTCGTTATTATAATTTTTAAAGTAAAACTTTTGAGATAATTGCAGATTGTCATACAGTTGTGAGGCACATTATAGAGATCCTGTGTACATTTTACCCAATTTCCTCTTGCAAAACTATATAGTTCAATATCACAGCCCAGAATTGACACTGACAGTCAAGATTCAGAATATTTCAATCACCACAGAAATCCTTCATGTTCCCTTTTATAGCCACACCCATGTCCCTCTTGACCCCACCCCCTCTTTAATCCCAGGAAACCACTAAACTGTTCTCCATTTCTATAATTTTTGTCATTTCAAAACAAAATATATAAAAATACATGAAATTACACAGTATGTAAGTTTGGGGATTTTTTTTTAACTCAACACAATACTCTGGAGATTCACCCAGGTTGTTGCATGTGTCAATAATCTGCTCCTTTTTATTGCTGAGCACTTTTTATTTTACAGTACCAATGTAAAACAGTCTGGTTAATCATTCACCTGATGAAGGACATCTGGGTTGTTTCCATTTTGGGGCAATTATGAACAACGCTGCTGTAAACATTCATGTACAGGTTCTTGTGTGAACATAAAGACTTCATTTTTCTGGGATAGATTCCCAGGTGTGCAGTTGCTGGGCTGTATATAGTTTCATGCTTAGGTTTTTAAGAACTGCAAACTGTTTCCCAGAGTGTCTGTACCATTTTATATTGCCAGCAATAATGGATGAGTGATTGATACAGCTTCCCTGTATTTTTTCCACCATTGGGTGTTGTCACTAATTTTATTTTAGCCATTCTGATAAGTGTGTAGTGATATGTCATTGTGGTTTTAATTTGCATTTCCCTAATGGCTAATCATATTGAACATCTCTTCATCTGCTGATTTACCATGCATATACTGTACCTGCTTGGGTAAGTGTTTGTTCATCTCTTTTGTTCATTGCTCTAATTGGATTTTTTTTACTGTTGAGTTTTGAGAGTTCTTTATATAATATAGACATTAGGCCTTTCCCAGACATGTGGTTTGCAAATATTTTCTCCCATTGTTTAACTTGTCTTTTTATCCTCTCAATGTTTTTCACAGAGAAAATCTTTTAGTTTTCATGAGATCTGATTTATCAGTTTTTCCTTTTATGGATTGTGCTTCTGGTGTTAAGTCTAAGAACTCTTTCCTTAGCTCTAGATCCCAAAGATTTTCTCCTGTGTTGTTGTTGTTTTTCTAAAAAGTTTATAGTTTTCCATTTTATGTTGAAGTCCATTATCCATTTTGAGTTAATTTTTGTGTAAGGTGTGAGGCTTAGGTTGAGGGGTTTTTGTTTCTATTTATTTTTTGGTAAGGCACAACTGCTTTTATTTTATTTATTTATTATTTATTTATTTGGCCACGCCCCATGGCATGCAGGACCTTAGTTCCCTGACCAGGGATCCAACCCTCAAACCCATGCCCCCTGCAGTGGAAGCGCAGAGCCCTAGCCACTGGACCACCAGGGAATTCCCTGTGTGTTTTTAAACCTATGGGTGTCTTTTATCAGTTGTGCAAAATTCTTGGCTATTATGTCTTCAATTATCTTTCCTCCATTTTCTCTCTTCATCTTCTGGAACTCAAGGTACATGAAGCTAGACTTTTTCACTTTGTCACATTTATCTCTGATGCTCTTCTATATTTTTCATGTTTCTCTTTGTGTTCTAACTGGTTATTTTCTATTTCCTGTCTTTCTTTTCTCATACTGGCAACTATTTTTTTTTTTCTTTAATGCAAACTAGTCCTTCTTGTATTCATACTGTACTTCTAGGGTTATTTTCCTTCTTCAGTAGTACTTACTTTAGAAGTCCTGTTAGGGCTAGTCTGTTGAGTCTCACAACTTTCTTTAATCTTAAAATATTTTTATTTGCACTTATATTGCAAGATCATTTTGCTGGGTGCACACAGTTCTAGGATGACAGTCATTTTCCTTCAGCACTTGACATGTATTATTTCATTGTCTTTGGGCTCCCATTGTTGCTATTGAGAAGTCTGTCTTCCTTCATAGGGAAACTGTCTTTTCTCTCTAGCTTCTTTTTAAATCATTTATCTTTGATATTCTGCAAATTCAACTTGTAGTATTTGTTGTTGGTTTATTTTTATTAAACTCCTTGAGTTATTTTGTGCTTCTTAACTTTGAATTCATATTTTTCATTATAAAAAAATTCACCCACAATATTAAAATAGTACCATTCCTTGTTTTCTCTGTCCCTTTTTTTCTAGAACTCATTAAACATATTGGAATAGTGATAAACATTATATTTCCAACGTTTCTCAACTTCATTTTTTAATATTTTTCATGTCCTTCATTCTAGGTAATTTCTTAATAACATCTTCCAGTTTAATTTTGTTTTCAGCTCTATCTTATCTGTTTAGCCCATTCATTAATATGTCAACAATTATGTTTTTTACGTCTGGAAGATCCAGTTGGTTAATTTTCAAATCTTTCTTGCCGTTCCTAATAGACACCTGTTACTTCCTCATCTTTATAATTTTGTCCTTTTTCCTATTAAGGATTTTTTTTTCTTCTTTTTTTTTTTTTCCTATTAAGGATTTTTATATTCCAAATCTAATGACCGCAATATCTGAATTCCTTGGGTTTGTTCAACAGTGGCTTGCTTCTTCATTTGCTTGGTCATCTTTGATTTTGTACTTAATTTGATCTGTGATTTTCCCGCAACATTAAATTGGGATGTTCTCCCAACTGAGGATTCTCATACGTTTCTGTGAAGAAACAAAGTGTGCTACCAATATGCTTTTTAGTTTCTTCAAAAGGCCTGAGTTAATGTTGGCTCCAGTTAGTTTCCCTTCCTTGTTGTGGGCCTCCAGGTTAGGGTCACACAAATGCTGCCCTGGGCATTTGTTCTCAGGGCTGACCTGGGCCTCAGGTTCACGTAGCCCTCAAAGCTACCACTCCTGAGTTTAGCTCACGGTTGGGGTCTCCCCCTACCCTGGCCCTTATTTTGGCAGAGGGGAATTCCTTAGATATTTCCCCCATTTTCTGCCATCCTAGTAATGCATTAAAAAGAATAATTTACTCAGGAAATAATTCTTAGAAGAACACAAAAATACCCAAGTACTTAGTTTATCATAATGCTGAAAGTTGCAATCACACATCCCTCTTTTACATGGAAGGACAAAAAAAAAAAAAAAATCCAGTTTGGATTCTGGGGATTGCTTTCAAGTCAAATCAGTACTGTTACTTCATTGATTAATTCATTTAATTGAAATTTACAAGCACTCATGTACCAAGTGCTGTGTTAAAGGAGAAGAAAAGAAACCATCTCTGCCCAATTGGGGTCTAGCTGAGGATAGACCCCCTAAACTAATAAGCAAACAGATACACATATTATTACAGTTAGTGATGAGTGTGATAACTGTTATGAGAGAAATCTGGGCAGCAACTTTATATTTAAGCTTAAACCTGAAGTGAAGGAGCCAGCTATGATGAGAAAGAAGGTAAAAGTTTTCTAGGCAGAAGGAATAGCTTGTGCAAAGGCCTTGAGGCACAAGATTTGGCGTTTAAGGAGCTGAAAGATAAGTCTATATGACTACGGCGTGATGGACAGGGAGCCATGGGGGCTGATGTTAGAGACAGGATGATGCAGGGCATTGTGTGCAATGGTAAGGTGTTGGATTTTTTTTTTTTTTTTTAAGATTATTTATTTATTTATTTCTGGCTGTGTTGGGTCTTCGTTGTGGCACATGGGCTTTCTCTAGATGCGGTGAGCGGGGGCTACTCTTCGTTGCAGTGCATGGGCTTCTCATTGCAGTGGCTTCTCTTATTGCAGAGCACGGGCTCTAGGCATGCAGGCTTCAGTAGTTGTGGCACACGGGCTCAGTAGTTGTGGCTCACGGGCTTAGTTGCTCCGTGGTATGGGGGATCTTCCCAGACCAGGGCTCAAACCCACGTCCCCTGCATTGGCAGGTGGTTTCTTAACCACAGCACCACCAGGGAAGTCCAAGGTGTTGGATTTTATTTTGTGTGAAACAGCAGGCCACCGAAAAGTTTTATGCTGGGAAGCAATTGATCTGACTTATGTTTTGAGAAGATCATTCTCGCTATTCTGTGGAAGAAGGATTGTTAAGGCCAAGAGTTCCTGGAATTAGGGAGACCAGAGTCTATTGCTGTATTCTGGGTAAGAAATTATTGCAGCTTGAACTTGTGTGATTATTGCAGAGATGGAGATAATTAGAGATTCAAAATATATTCTGGAGGGAGAACAGAGAACATATGTTTTGAATGTGGCGGAGCCAAGCCAAGAAGCTGGGCAGAGGAGACCATGGTGACTAATTATGCTACATTAACTGATATCTGAAAGGTCATCACCTCACTACCACTTTCTGTGACAGAGCCCTGCTGAGCTTCTTGAGACGTAAGTTTTAAAATATCAAAGTGAATGCTGCAGGGAGAGCACAGGAAGAGAGCTGTGGGGAATCCTGTGAGCTTGCCTTAGTCAGAGGGGAATGCAGGATTACGACTAGTGTGTCTAACCGCTTACTGCTCATCTGTGTGTCCTGATAAGTTACTATCTTAAATAATTTACTCCAGAAATAAAATGACTTGTCCTGGGATTGCTATGCAAAAAGAGGGGAAAAAAGTTATTTAAAAAGTTATGAATCACTGGCTGCATAAAACAGAATACCTGCTTAACAGTATTGTTGGGCGTTTATTTTTCTGAAGTAATAGAAGACTGGTGATGCCTCGGGAGTTCATCAGTGTCAGGGTCGGTACCTGTGATTTTCCTGACTTTCCCCCATGCTGTTTAGAGGAGCATTCTCATGATTGACTTGAACCAGCAACAATCTATGAATACCTTATTTATTATAATCAAGGTATTTCTTAATATAAGAAGGAACAGGAGAATGGTTATTGGGTAGGTGATTAATAGAGTTATCAACCACTGTCTAGATTTAAGACGAATAATAGAAGGACTAGAACAAGACCACGTTACTTAAAACTCTTGAAACATGAAAAATTCTTTCAGAAGTTAGCAGAAGTGAGTTATTGATCTTAATGACAGTTTAAAAATAAGTCCACCTTTTGTAAACCTAAAAGGAATATGTTCAGTTATTAATTAAATTGACAAATTCACTCGGTGAATATTTGAGCCTATGACATATATACAGCACTGTGCAAGGTCCTAGGAGAGATATAAAACGTGATACACATTCCTTACCTTCAAGAAACTTCCAAACAATAATTGTTTGTATTAGACTTTCTACTTCATAAAACTCTTTCCAGGCATTATTTCCTTTGAAATCATAACAACTCTGTGTAGAGGAAATTTTTATCTGATGAAGAAATTAAGTGCAGTAGACCCTTCAGATCCTTGCTGGTAACTCTCTGGCCTTCACCACTTCAATTCCTCAGGCTGCTTTCCTGTTACTGGTGTCTGTATCTTTGCCCGAGGGCTTTCTCCCAGGAATGGAAGGCAGCCCTGTCCCTGGGGTCAGGGCAATTCGGAAGTGCAGGGAATTATCAGGCTCTCATCTCAGCAGCTCTCACCTAATGACTGACAGGGTCTCTTGTACAGATACCCCAGCTCTCTCGCTCCTCAGGTAGGTAACTTTGAGGCATGTGTTTCATACCATTTCCGAATTTTCCCATGGGATTATGCTCCAGGCATTACCAGTGGTAGCTGGCTTAATAAGGCGCCCTTTATTTACTGCCTTCCTTTCTTTGTCTCACTTCCCCACCTCCTACTGGTGTTTCCTGAATCCTCCAGATAAACTACCTGCACTCAAATCCTTGTCTCAGGATTATAAAGGGCATTTCCACTAGGTTATTTCCCCAATACTCACACAGCAGCTAAAGTGCTTGGTCCAGTGGGTGGGCCCATGATTCAAGCCAAGCCAGCTGGAATCTTTCCCAGAGAATTTTGTTCAATCTGAAATAGGGAGAAAGGAGCTCTCTTCCCTCTTTTCTGTTCTTTTTTTCCCCTCCCTTTCAATGTATTTCTAGTAGAACAGCACCTGGCACAAAGTAGGAACTTGCTAAATATTTCTGGAATATTTAATGTATACAAGTCCTACAATTTCTTTGCTGCTGATTGACATTTATGATCCGATGTTAATTTAAAATGTATGAAATACTCTTGTTACAGTACATCCTAGTGCCATAGCACAGCGTAGTAGTTGAGAGCATGGACTCGGGAACCAGACTGCTTGAGATTCAAGCTTGGCCACTTGCCAGTTGTTTGACTGTGCAGGTTGTCAATTGTCTCTCAGTTCCTTTCTCTCTCTACTCTCTCCTCTGGATTCTGGAACCCTAAAGGGTTCTGGAACCGTAAAGGACATGCCCCAGACTCACTTGCCAGGAGGTCTCCAGTTCGGTTCTGCTGACAGGAGATCAGTGGGCAGGAGGAGGGTGGAAGGCACTCCTCCTTTCTTCGGGCTCCAGCAGCCTCGGCAGCACCGTGCTCCTCTATGATGACTCCAGGAACAGGGGTGCCCAAAGGCTGCTGGCTTCCTGCAAAGCAGCCAGCAGAGATAGTTCTAGTAACGCCAACAGTTACGTTCCAAAAACCTCAGAAGCACACATTTGTGGGTTTTGGATGACACTGTTTTCTGTTTTGTGTCCCGAGAGCAGGGATGCTGGCTTTTATCGAAGTACCCTGTGGATAGCGACACTCTCTCTCCCTTTTGCTCCTCCAGTCCTTCTGTAGGGATTCCGTCAAAAATAGAGGTAATAACATTCCTTCTGAAATACCCAAAGTGGTTTTTCTTTTCCTGACTGGGTACTGGCTGATACTGTGACCTCAGGCAAGTAACTAATTCTCTTTGCCTCAGTGACTTCCTCTGTAAGAGTGAAGATAACACTAGTATTTCTATCTCATTGGCTTTAGGAGGATTAGATATTTTTAGAGCACTTAGAACAGTGGCTGGCACACAGCAGACACTATGTTTGTTAAATAAATGGTACCGTGTATCACATTCTGTTGTTAAATACATATGGCATTAGCCATAAATTTTATAAAACCTAATGTCCCTCTGTATACAGCTACCACTTTGTGCAACCTGGCCCACGACCCGCCCTTATCATTACTGCTTGTCACAATCACCTCCCTACATCTTCTGTCTTCTCCTTGGCTCATCTCTTGTGTCATAAATCAGCACGTGTGTTTTTACAGTGTCTTTTTCTCTCACTTGCTTTAGACATAATACAGACATTTTGGAGGGACGCAGGTTTAAGGTTTTTATGAAGCGACTGTATTTTAGGAAGCTGCAGTGGCAAGAGGGGTGTGCAGGTTGGGAAGCAGCATTGGCACTGGAAGATTTGCATTGGAACCTGAAAATGAATCCAGACTCATGAAAGTAGGATGCCAGGAATCTTGTGCAGGAGAAAAGATTGAGAAATACAGATTCTTTTGGTTAAATCTTATCCACATTAAGAGTATTTCACATTTGTGTGGAGTTACCTCACTGATTTCTGTTTTTGATTTTTGAGAATAGACTTTCTTTTGATTTCCTACTCACCAGGGAGAGCAGACTCAGATTCTATGTTACATTCACTCCATTCCCAAGATCCTTCAGACCAACCCTCACCTTGCCACCCCCCTCTCAAAAAACAACACAAAAAAATGTGGGAATGAGACAGGCTCAGAGGTTACTGAATAGACAGAGCACTGCTGTGTCTGTACAAAGGTGGGGTCATTGTCCAGAGACCTGGTTACAGAAATTCCTAAAATGACAGTTTTCCACAAAGTAAGTTCAGTTCAATTTCTTCTTTTTTTTTGCGGTACGCGGGCCTCTCACTGTTGTGGCCTCTCCCATTGCGGAGCACAGGCTCCGGACGCGCAGGCTCAGCGGCCATGGCTCACGGGCCCAGCCGCTCCGCAGCATGTGGGATCTTCCCAGACCGGGGCACGAACCCGTGTCCCCTGCATCGGCAGGCGGACTCTTAACCACTGCACCACCAGGGAAGCCCGAGCAGTTCAATTTTTATTGTCCTTTTAACTTTCAGCTTGTCCTACTAGACAGAGTAAATACTCTTTCTTCTTTGCTAATTAGTCCAATCTTCAACTCTGCCTAAGTGCATTGTTTTAGTCTAATTAGAATTCTAGACTTTGAATTTTGATGGATATTTTTTAAAGTACATCTGAAAAATCTCATATTGTTTGCAAACAATTTTTAAATACCATCAAACTACTAAGCATAGAATCAAAATTATTTAGGGGGCAAAGTTGTAAATATTTCACCCTTATGAGTATTTACACCAGAATTTACAAGTTTTAGTCATTACCAAACTTAAAACTGTCATTGGCTAGATATAAGATCAGCACAGTATTAATATATCACAGATTTACTTTAACTGGAAACACCTACAAAACAGTAGACAAAAAATTATTTTCAAAAAAAATTACAACATAATTATCTTCCTCCTGTATGAAAGCCATAGATACTCAGCTAAATATGGGCTAAATTAACAATGTTATTATACAATTCAATAGCTGCTGACTCTCTTAACTACTGTTTCCTAAAATAGAATAGTATTCACTCCCTCCCAAATGATGCCTCTATTTTCATACTGTATTCTGCAGCTCTTACTGTTAAAGTTTAAATTGTTCTTGACTATTTTGGATTCAGTACTCTGCAAGTGGAAAAATAAGTCATTGGCCTTAAAAAAAAAAAAGTCTTCACTGAGGCATATTTTACATATCACAAACTTTCCCATTATAAGTGTACAGTTCAGTGATTTTCAGTTAATCTAAACAGTTGTGCAACCATCACCACAAGCCAGTTCCAGAACATTTCCATCATCTGAAAAAAGTTCTGTTGTGCCTCTGTGCTGTCAGCCGGGCTCCCACCTCCAGCCCTAGGGCATCACTCTTTAGCTTTCTGTGTCTATACATGTATTTGCCTTTTCTAGAAATTTCATACAGATGGAATCATACAATAGGTTGTCTTTTGTGTCTTGCTTGACTTAGCATAATGTTTTTAAGGGTTCATCTATGTTATAGCTTTTATCAGTGTTTGTCCCTTTTCCCCCTTGATTCTTTTTTTTACTGATGAATAGTATTCCAGTGTATGGATACACCACATTTTTGTTTATTTATTCATCAGTTAGTGGACATTGGGATTGTTTCTAGCTTTGGGCTATTACAAGTAAGGCTGCTATAAACATTCATATACAAGTTATTTTTGTGGACATAGGTTTTCCTTCCTCTTGGGTAGATCTTAGGAGTGGAATTGCTGGGTAAATATGTTTAAATCCTGAGAAACTGCCAAACTGTTTCCCACAGTGACTGTACTATTTTATATTCCCATCAGTGATGCATGAGTGTTCCAATTTTTCCACATCTTCACCAACACTTGCTATTTTCTTTTAAATTATAGCCATCCCAGTGGGTGTGATACGATATCTTACTGTGGGTTTAATTTGCATTTTTCTAATGATTAATGATGTTAAACATATTTTCATATGCTTACTAGCCATTAGTCATTAGCTTTTGAAGCATAGACTTATTCAAGACCTGGTATCCGGGCTTCCCTGGTGGCACAGTGGTTGAGTCCGCCTGCCGATGTAAGGGACACAGGTTTGTGCCCCAGTCCGGGAAGATCCCACATGCCGTGGAGCAGCTGGGCCCGTGAGCCATGGCCGCTGAGCCTGCGCGTCCGAAGCCTGTGCTCTACAATAGGAGAGGCCACAACAGTGAGAGGCCCACGTACCGCAAAAAAAAAAAAAGACCTTGTATCCTACATACAGGAGGATGAAATTTTGCACATGCACAGACCTACATGTGTATGTATATAAGTGTATATATACACATACCTGTGTAACTAGGACCCCAAAGTACGTACATCATGCTAGGCATATTACAGCTTAATACAAATGATTACTTTTATCATTTTCTGAACAACAAAAAGATGCTTACAATTTAACTGCATTTATTCCTCCTATCTCTTCTTAGAATCTACTTCTACATGTTATAAAAATGCACAAGACATTATTATTCTGTTTTAAATAAATAATTTACGTAATTACCCTTGCCTGTGTTCTTTTTCTCCTCCTGAGGATTTAGGATCATTTTCCTTAAGCAGGACTGAGGGAATGAATTCTCAGCTTTTTCTTGTCTGAAAACATCTTTATTTTGCCTTAATTCTTGAAAGCTTTTACCCTGGATATAGAACTTTAGGTTAGCAGTTTGGTTTTTTTCTTTAGTAATTTAAGGATGTCCTTCTATGATCTTCTGGATTTCATAGTTCTGTTGAAGAGTCAGCATTCAGGCTTATTGTTGCTTTCTAAAATTTACTGTCTTTTTCCTCTGATTCCTAAGATGTTTTCTGTCTTTAGTTTTCACATTTTTTATTATGATTTACTTCAGATGACCTCTTCTACTAGAGAGGATTTGACCTTTCCTCTGTAGGGCAAAACGAACCCCTCTAATAGGTAGAAGGATAAGGGACTGATTATCTCAATCCAATATGGGACTGAGCTGTACGTATCCAGGCTGTGTTGTAAGACCCAGTTCACATCTGGCTCATTCCTGATCCTTAGACATTGTCACATGCCTTTTGCTTTAGGTCTTGGTGGTCTCTGTCTCCTTAGCTCTGAAAGACTATCAAAGATTCATTTCTGCTCTTTCGGGGGACATTTAGTTCACACTGATTCACAAAAATAATAGTCGCTTTATTATTTTGAAGAAAAACAAAATACCTTCATTTTCTTATCATTTTTTGTTGAAAATGCCAGCAGCAGAACGAGTGGCTTTTGTTTTATCTTTACCTGCATCTTCATTTCTTCAAAAATTTACTGTTGAGCTGCATCACTAATGTGACTCTTAACAGTTAGGCCTCAGAACTAGTGGTCTACTCACAAATGGCTGTGCCCATGTGATAACACTTGAGTACGCTTTTTCTTCTCCTCTGCCTTTCAAACAACTTGAAAATATTAAACTCCAATGTAAGATTCATCTTTCAGAAAGTAATATGTATGCAGAGCAAGTAACGGCTTTCCGTTTTTTACACTAACTTTGCAACTTGAGAGAACAATAATAATTTTATATGCAACTTACCTTACGGAAAGTATACTTAATTTGGACTAACTACATGAGTTAATCAATCAATAATAATAATAATTATTGAGAACTTATCATTTACTGCTTTGTGTGTATGAGGGGAGGTTACAAAAAATGTATATATTTTCTTCCCCTCATGGTTTTCCAGTATGATTTGATGATTATGAAAAGTACAGGTTTTTAGGAAAACTGACTGAATAAATGATATGAATTTCAATAGGTAGCACAACCCAGATTATTTCTACACAATCCTGTCAGGTTGACATTGTTGTAGATAAATTCCAGGTTATCTACAGAACAGCTATTTATATTAGAGGATAGGGGACCTACTTTGGAAACAGCTTCGATCTTAGCTCATAATTAATTTATTGCTAAATATCTATGCTGTTACAGTTTGTGAGATGCTGAACTCAGGCAAAGTTTGGCAAATAAAGTGATATATTCGTATCGCCTAGGGGGAAAAACCCTGGTAAGATCATTTTACTAGAAGATGAAGATAACTGAGCAATAGTGTGTAATCTAAAGTTTGTTCTATGTAGTTTATTACATTTGAGTAGCTATAAAACCCTTACTTCATTAAATACTGTTTTGAAGTAACTGGGCTCACACTTATTGGTACTTATAACCAAAGGATTTCCTGGAAACAAATTATTTATCTTTTAAATTTTATTTATAATCTCTTGACCACCTAACAACTGCTAAAATTAAAATATTTCCTCACATTATGATCACATATTCGCAGAATTATAGCATCATAAAACTTAGAGATTATCCCCTAAATGTCATTTTACAGTTTGTCAATCAAAAGTCTAGAAATGTTAAGTGTACTGTTCAAAATCACAGCCCTTGTTGGATTTTAATTTATACATTTTTTATGAGAAACATAAACACTTTCCCCTTTATCATCTTTTAGGAAGATGTAGTATTCTAATAAAAATAAATTTGGAAAATTAGTTTTAGAATATATGAAATTGATATGTTTCTGAAAAGAAATGCCTTTAAAGTTGAGTACAACCTTTTTTTTCTCTTTAGAAA
This sequence comes from Neophocaena asiaeorientalis asiaeorientalis, assembly GCF_003031525.2. Classification (NCBI taxonomy): domain Eukaryota; kingdom Metazoa; phylum Chordata; class Mammalia; order Artiodactyla; family Phocoenidae; genus Neophocaena; species Neophocaena asiaeorientalis. The sequence goes on from NW_020173697.1 coordinate 1,161,940, forward strand.
TACAATCTTATTTTCCCACTTAGAACCATAACAGGATTAGTGGCACAATGAGAAACACCTTTAGTACTACCTCTTCATAGGACATTTCAGTTTTCTGATAAAGTCATATTAGTCATGACATAATGAATATACCAAGTAATTCATAATAGTGAACTAGGCCTCTTGTATATTTAATCCATTTTTTCTGAACAACCTTTGGGATTAGATTTTTGTGTGTGTGCTACCAGATTCTGTATATAGTTGCCATTAAAAAAAAAAAGTTGTTCTATAACCAACCACTGTCTAGATCTCACTTAAGCCTTATTTCATTTATGACTTCACTGTGCATCTCAATGTTACTTTTAGGTCAGGAAGTACAGCAGAGTGAAGTCTTGGCATGGAGGGTAAATGCAGATTAAATATAGAAATGTTTTCCTGTTCTCTGCTGTGATGGAATAAAGAATGGAAATTGGTGTCAGTGGGGTTGGCTTCTCCTTTTGGTTGTACGGGAAAAATCTATTCCAGGCCCTTCTCCTTAGCTTGTAGATGGCCATCTTCTCCCTCTGTCTTTTCACATCATCTTACCTCCATGCTTGTCTCTATGGCCAATCAAACCCTTTTAACAAGGACACCGATCATATTAGATTAGGGGCCTACCCAGCTCCAGTATGACCTCATCTTAACTAATTACATCTGCAATGACCCTATTCTCAAATAAGATCACAGTTACAATCGCGCTATAAAAGCACACAAAAATCCAAATGGAAAAAACCAATCATACATTATTCAAATAGCAATGAACAGATCACCGATGCCTTACTTTTCAAGTTTATTTTAAAATTCAGTGCTATTGAGGACATGCACAATGTTGTGCAACTAACATCCATTTCCGTTTGCAAAAACCTAGTTTTTAATCAGTAAATCTAGAAAATTAGCTGCTGGAACTGAGGTTCTAGCGAGTATGATCACCGTGTCCAAACCAAATAGGAGCACACAGTCTAACAAATGCCAGCGAACTTACTGAGAAAGGAAAGAATATTTAAAATCTGTTGAAACCAACTGTCACTGTTAACATATGGGCCAAGAGGAAAAAATAACCCTCAAAACTAAACACAACACAGAAATAGCATAAGATGTCAGTCAACGTCCTCCTACCCCGGGAAAGGCGGCTGGTGACGCCTGGAAGCAGTAAGCTAAGGTCGCTCGGCTGCGCTCTCACCAGACACTAAAGCGAAGATTCTTAACCTGGGCTCTGAGGAGCCTGGAAACGCCGCGGCGCGCAGTTTGGCGCATAAATGCAACGGGGGGTGCGGAGCTTTCACGCGAGTCTCGAAGGGAATCTTTGATAGGGAAAAGGTTTTAAAAACGATCGCGTTGCGGGGACCAGACAGTGACCACTGCGGTGACAGCGGGCAGGCCTCGGGAAGGAGGGAGGGGCGTCGCAGCGCTCAGGTGGAGGGGCTGAGGGGTGGAGGGAGGGGTGTGGGCCCGGCCCCCGGA
>NW_020173697.1:1163440-1164466 GCF_003031525.2 Neophocaena asiaeorientalis asiaeorientalis
AGGCGCCTTGCTTCGCGGGCGTGCAGTACCCCCATGGGGACGGGAATGGCTCCCTCCGCCCCTCCCCGGTCCCCGCCACCTGTCTTCCTCGGGTCCTACCCCAGCCTCAGCGACACCCGGCGGCGCCGGCCGTCGGCCGCAGCGCAGGCTCCTCAGCCTCCGTATTTGTTATTCTCCAGACGGGGCGGCGACCACCGCTCCGGGAGCCGGGGCTCTGGGCCGCGCTGGGGCGGGGGACAAACAGGACCTGGGCCGCCGTCGGGGTCGGTGGGGCGAGCCGCTTCTGCCCCCTCAGCGCCCGCAAACCGAGCGCCGTCGACCCCGGAGAGCAGCCCGCGGACTCGCGACACGGTATTTTTAAATCTGGCGGGGCTTCTCCACGGGCCAACCGCGCCCCCCGCCGCCCGCCCCAGCCAGTCAGCGCCAGGCCCGCCATTTTTCAAACCCTCTTCCGGCCGCCAATCAGGATCGAGCAGCACATTCCTCTCCTGACCGGTTCTAACGGGTCTAGGAGTTAACTACCCGGGCGACCCACCGAACCTGCTAGGCTGCGGCCGGGGGGACGAGCCTGGCGACACACCGGCCATTCGGAAGCCGCCGTGGCGAGGGGGCGGGGCCTCTCCGAGTTTGAATAATCCCTAGGGCCAATAGGAGCGGCGGGGGGTGTGGCCTGTGTCCCGGCTCGTCAAGTTGCCGTGGCGCGGAGAAGTCTGCAAAACAAGAGACGGAGGATTGCGTTAGCGACATACCACTTCACGCCGGAGCCGCGGGTAGGAGCGTCGCGGTCGGGCTCGGTCGCTGCGCGGTACTCTGAGGAAAAGCTACCGCCAGGCAAGAGCCGGACCCGGGCCTGGGGTGCGTGGCCGGCCGGCCCCCTTGCCTCACGGCCGGCCCGGGCGCCTGCGGCTCTCGGGGCTCGCCCCGCGGGCGAGATCCGGGTGCTGGCCGGGCAGGCCGGACTGCGGAGGCGGGAAGCTCGTCCGGGCCCGTCTCTGGAGTGTTTTGGACGCGGGGCGCGAGGCGGCA